>NW_027140645.1:0-281608 GCF_036365525.1 Heterodontus francisci
CAGTTTTGGTCTCCTTACCTTAAGAAATACTTGCCAGGATGGAGGGATTGTCCTATGAGGAAAGATTAAATAGACTGGGCCTTTATTCTCTAGAGTTTAGAAGAATGAGAGGTGATCTCATTCAAACATACAAAATATTTACAGGGCACGACAAGGCAGATGCAGGAAGGATGTTTCCCCTGGCTGGTGCGTCTGGAACCAGGCGACAAAGTCTCAGAATAATGGGCAGGCCATTTAGGACTGAGATGAGGAGGAATTTCTTCACTCAGAGGGTGGTGAATCTTTAGAATTCTCTGCCCCAGAGGGTTGTGGAGGCTCAGTCATCGAGTATATTCAAGACTGAGATCAATAGATTTCTACATATTAAAAACATCAAGTGATACGGGGATAGTGCAAAAGATGGTGTTGCAGTTGATCATCAGCCATGATCTCATTGAATGGCGGAGCAGGCTCGAAGGGCTGAGTGGCCTCCTCCTGCTCCGATTTCTTATGTTCTTATGTTATGTTCTTATACTCACACATAGTCTCGCATACATTCCACTGCATAGATCATATTTTCCCGCGTAGATGTCACACTGCAAAAGCAGAAATGGCCGGTAATTTCTGGATGAAATAAACTGAAGTCAACTGTAGCTCAGATGTCTTTGTAAACCTCCTTTTTAAATGTTTCTAGCAATTCATCAACCTGCCACACATTGACACAGGGAAATTCAAAACACTTAGAAGTACAGTAAACTAATTTCAGCATTAAAACAGGCAAGGGTTTATTTTCAGTAACTGTGACTAGATGGGTCAGTCAATGAAACCTGCAGTTTCGACAAGATGCAAATTTAAATTAAGGGGCATTAAACTTGTCCTGCACTGGGTACTCAATAGGATTTTAGGAATCTACTATTCACATGAAACTGACTAATGACAGAGTGGAACTAGGACTATCTTCATAAATTGGATGTGATCTACTTAAAACCGAAGGCTGGCAGACTGGGTGGTACACCCACTGCTGAAATGAAAGTCTCTGGTGTGCGCTGCCAGTAAGGGTCCAGTGTGAGATGACTTTGGCCAGTCGCTCATGGACATGGTCCACTGTAAAAGAAAATCACATTTGTCACAAAACTGGCAATTTCACTCCAACAGGCTATAAGAATAGTTGGTGTAAGGAAGAATTCTGGAAATATAATGCATTACTGGCAGTCGCAGAGTACAGGATGTTTCTGTTCTGCACCTGGCTATATAGTTTTTTTTTATTCCTTCATGGGATGTTGGTGTCACTGCCAAGGCCAGCATTTATTGTCCACCCCAAATTGCCCTTGAGGTGATGGTGAGCTGCCTTCTTGAACTGCTGCAGTCCATATGAGGTAGGTACACTCACAGTGCTGTTAGGAAGGGAGTTCCAGGATTTTGACCCAGTGACAGTGAAGGAATGGCGATATAGTTCCAAGTCAGGATGATGTGTGGCTTGGAGGGGAAATTGCAGGTGGTGGTGTTCCCATGCATCTGCTGCCCTTGTCCTTCTAGGTGGTAGAGGTCGCGGATTTGGAAGGTGCTAAGGAGCCTTGGTGCGTTGCCACAGTATATCTTGCATATGGTACACGCTGCTGCCACTGTACATCGGTGGTGGAAGGAGTGAATGTTTGTGGATGGTGTGCCAATCAAGCAGGCTGCTTTCTTCTGGATGGTGTCAGGCTTCTTGAGTGTTGTTGGAGCTGCACCCATCCAGGCAAGTGGAGAGTATTCCATCACACTCCTGACTTGTGCCTTGTAGTTGCTGGACAGGCTTTGGGAAGTCAGGAGGTGAGTTACTTGCCACAGGATTCCTAGCCTCTGACCTGCTCTTGTAGCCACGGTATTTATATGGCTACTCCAATTCAGTTCCTGGCCAATGGTAACCAACCCCCAGGATGTTGATAGTGCGAGATTCAGCGATCATAATGCCATTGAATGTCATGGGGAGATGGTTAGATTCTATGTTGGTGATGGTCATTGCCTGGCACTTGTGTGGTGCGAATGTTACTTGCCACTTATCAGCCTAAGCCTACATATTGTTCCGATCATTTCTACACGGACTGCTTCAGTATCTAAGGACTCCTGAATGTTGCTGAACATTGTGCAATCATCAGCGAATATCCCCATCTCTGACTTTATGATTGAAGGAAGGTCACTGATGAAGCAGCTGAAGATGGTTGGGCCGAGGACAATACTCTGAGGAACTCTTGCAGTGATGCCCTGAAGCAAAGATGATCGACCAACAACCACAACCATCTTTGTTTGCGCTAGTTATGACTCCCACCAGCGGAGAGTTTTCCCCCCGATTCCCATTGACTCCAGTTTGCTAGGGCTCCTTGATGCCATACTCGGGCAAATGCTGCCTTGATGTCAAGGGCAGTCACTCCCACCTCACCTCTTGAGCTCAGCTCTTTTCTCCATGTTTGAACCAAGGCTGTAATGAGGTCAAGAGCTGAGCAACCCTGGTGGAACCCAAACTGAGCAGGTTATTGCTAAGCAGGTGCCACTTGATAGCACTGTCGATGACACCTTCAATCACTTTACTGTTGATCGAGACAGACTGATGGGGTGGTAATTGGCCGGGTTGGGCTTGTCCTGCTTTTTGTGTACAGGACATACCTGGGCAATTTTCCACATTGCTGGGTAGATACCAGTTTTGAAGTTGCTGGCCCTAAGGCTAGAAAGGAAGAACTTGCATTGATATAGCACCTTTCATAATCTGAGGATATCCCAAAGTGCTTTACAGCCAAATAATCATGTTTGGAAGTGTTATTACTGTTGTAGAAAATGGGGAAACCAATTTACACACAGTAAAGTCCCACAAGCAGGAATGAGATCGTGACCAGATAATTTTTTTTTTAAAGTGATGTTGGTTACAGGATAAATATTGATGAGCGCTCCCCTGCTCTTTGAATAGCACTACGGGATCTTTTATGTCCAATGGAGAGCGCAGACGGGGCCTCAGTTTAATGTCTCATCCAAAAGACAGCATCTCTGACAATCCAGCACTGCCTCAGTACTGTACTGGGAGTGTCAGCCAACAGTTTGTGCTCAGACTTCTGGAATGGGACTTGAACTGATAACCTGCTGACTGAGAGGCGAGAGTGTTACCCACCGAGCTAGCACTGCCTGATTCGAGCCCACACCCTGATTCTGATATTTCTCATCCTGGTGGATACAGAAATTGAACAGAAAACATGAAATAAGTACACTTACTTCAAGCTGCCTCCAACAGCTTCTATCCCACGGGTTATTCTGAATGACGAAGCTCCCTTTGTTGTCTGTAAAACAGAAAAAGCTTTGGTTAAAACTAAAAGACTACAGTTGCTAACAGAATTCTGTACTCTAAATTTCACAGAAAAATGGAAAGTTTATACATTTTAAGATGTGACAAAATTAATCTCTGTTAAAAGTACGTTGAGGAATGCAAGCACAGCAATTGGAGAGTTCAGTGTGGTGCACTGAGAACACATTTTACCGAGGGAACAACAGATAGCTACATATGTGCTACATAGAGGATAATGGATAACCAGAACTATGCTTCAAGGCAGTAATACTACAAGACAGTTTGTGTGAATTTAACCAATGCACCCAGATTCCAAAATACATTGTTAAATGAGGACATTATATCAGTAATAGCAATGACAGAAAATTAGTCAGAATTCCAGCTCCTGATCAATATCCAGTGATTCCTTTGCAGGTGAGGCCACGATCAGACATTGTTGTGATGCCCAACAGAGTTGAATAGCCTGGCAACATTTCCCCAGAATCACAATGAGAAATGGCCACTCAGAAAATGAACCAGAGAACATCCGACACCAGCAGAATTGTATCCCAGCAAGTGGCATTGGGAGAGAGGGGAGGATAGGTGAGAAAACCCAGGGATAGGGGTGGGGAAAACACTCCCCTTTACCCATACACATACAAATGTAAGCGTGAACCAGATTAATTTCAATTAGACTGTTTAAAACAATCTACCCCACTCAGGATGGTGAAAGCAAACATAATATATCTCTGATTTAAAACAGATGACATATCGAGAAAGAAATTTTGAAAATGTGTTGCAAAGGTGAAAAGCTGTTCAAGGAGCTAAGCTTTCTGTTAAAACTTTACTTACCAGGTTTGCTCCCAGGCGAAGGACATGAGTGATGCCCAAGTTACTGGCACTCTCATACCTGCTGCCTGCCTTTATAAAGACGCCAATCTTTGAGGTTGGTGAGTAGTTCTCCAGGGAGGCAATTACCAATCCATTTGGCAATTTGGACACCTGCAGGGGAAAAATTCAGTCCACATAAAGACTTGATTATCCATATTAAATTTAAAATCCTGAGTCTGCACATGTTTTCAACTTAATTTTCTGTTATGATTTTTGGTCACACCTTTTAACTCAACATTTAACATTGAATATGCCTATTTAATAAGCTAAAATGGGAATTCCACTATGTAAACAGGTCCTGGTAACACGGTAGTTGCAGGCTGTGACCACTAGGTGGTGGTTTAGTTTCAATGTTTTATCTAACACACAAATACCACATGTACAAAACAGTCGAATCATAGTCTGATTTATTAACTGGACAGCAAAATAAACACTTATCTCCAGGGATTTGAGTACATAATCTAGGCTGACACCTCAGGGCAATAGTAAAGGAGTGCTGCACTGTTGGAAGTGCTGTCTTTTGGATTACACGGAGGTCCAGATACCGCTTCAAACAAGAGCTGGGAAGTTCTCCCAAAGCCCTGGCCAACATTTAGTCATCAACCAACATTACAAACAAACAGAATATCTGGTCAGTCATCTCACTGCTATCTGTGGGAGCTTTCTGTGCACAAATTGGCTACCACATTTCCCTACAACAGTAACTACAATTCAAAAGAAATTCACGAGATGTGACTTCAGGCCATCTTGAGGACATGAAAGGTGCATTTAAATCATCAGGACAGGCATATAGTGCCTTGGTTTAGCTCCATGCAAAGTATTTCTAATATTTAATTCCAATTGTTTTTCCTTGGTAATTTTTCTCCCTCCCTTCCTCTCCTGAAAGTACTGATTCCTCGGTGGGCAGTTCCACAGAACCCTTGCTCCCTCTAGTATCTTGCCCCAATGGTCAATCTTCACATGCAAGCCTAGACAGCGAGGGAGCTAAAAAGCCACAGCTATGTTCCTACCCTCACCCTGGCTGAAGTCAGCTAACTCAGCACCAAAGGATTGAACCTGGGACCTTCTGGTCCACAGACTCAACTACTCGCCAGATCAATGAACCAAGCCCAAACCATCTTAATATTTTTTCCCTTCGGGGATGTGTGAACAGCAATTAAAAGATGTACAAGTGCTCAAGTCTTGTGAAGCTGTGCGAAAATTGTCTGTCACATTTCCTACACTGCAACAGTGATTACACTTCATAAGTATTTCATTGACTGCAAAGTGCTGAGACGTCCGGTGGTCGTGACGTGTTACATAAACGCAAGTCTTTCTTTTTCTTTAAAGAGCAAATTGAACGCGTGATGCGGATCATAACAATACAGAAAGTGCAGACCACAAGCAACCTCAGCGGCATGCAGCACACTGTTACAATATATACTAGGGCACCTTCATGGACATCAGCTATCTGCTCAAAGTAGCACAAAGCCGTGATGCCATTGAGGGGTTTGCTCAAAAAGATGATCAAGGCAAAATCACATTTCTGGAAAAGAAGTTGCGACTAGTGTTCACTGACCTGCAGCTCCTGAGGTGGAAGGTGTAGTTTCTCTGCAGCTGCTGTAAACTCATACTGAGGCACAGCTTTGGGTGAATAAAGCCTCTTTGTCTGAAATCAAAAATTCACGACAATCAATTGAAAGATTTCAGAAAGGCCAGGACACCTGTCCTGGAAACCTCGATGAAGGTTTTTGCTCCATTTGTTTTTAATATGTATTTAAATAGTAGAAGAAACTAAAGCTCCATTTCACATCTCATGATTGAAAGATCATTTCCAGTCCAAAGTTTGGAGCAAGCTGATTTTTTAACAGATTATAACCCATAATTGTTAAAGTTCTACAAAAGCAAAATACTGCGCATGTTGGAAATACATAGAGAGGGGAACAGAGTTAACATTTCAGGTTGATGGTCTCTCCATTTGCCTTACACCATCATTCCTTTCGTCATTTAATCTTTCCTGCCTTCCACCCTATTGCAGGCCTTCCCTCCTGTTCTTCCCACCCCCCCTCCCTGCCTCTGTGCTTGCTTAAAACCTCTTCCATCCCTAAATCTCTCCAATTCTGATGAAAAAACATTGACCCGAAACATTATCTGTTTCTCACTCGGCAGACGCTGCCTGACCCAATGACTGTTTCCAGCATTTTCTGTTTTTAAATATGAGTTAAACTTTTAATGATTAGTGACAGTACAATACAGACCACATAAATTGTTCTTCAAGGGCAATTAGGGATGGGCAATAAATGCTGGCCTGGCCAGTGATGCCCACATCCCATGAATGAATAAAAAAAACTGTTATTGTTTCAGCTTTAGCTACTTTTCCTGGTCTACATTAGAAGGTGGGTGACCATCCTGCTCCACTACTGCTGTTCTGAGCAGGAACTGCCCGACAGGTGGCCAGATATAGCTCCCCTCCTTCTGACCTCCCTCAGCTGCTCTTTACAGTGCAGATCTCAACACAGGAACTCAATGCAGTATGCACTACTGCTCCATGGTACAACCAGGTGCTACACCACAACCAGAAGTTTTAAACTAGTTTAGTTTTCAACTTGCTAAATCGGCTTTGAATGCTATATTGCTATGATTTTCACCTATCAGTTATGAATCAAAAATGAACCATCCTTAAAAAAAGAAACCAGAATCATAAAAATGACAAAGTAAGTGGCCATTTGGCCCATCTTGTCTATGCTGGTGCTAACTATTCAACTGGGGCTTTTTAGATCAATCGCTTTTCTCATTATCATTTCTATTACAGTCTACTCTTGACAAATCAAAGCGCTATTCTCGAAGAAAATAATCAAATTAACTATTAATTCAAATAATCCAGTTATTGAAATTAAACCACTTTTCATTAACAGCTTTTTCCTATCAAATTTCCTTTTAAGTTGTACTAGAATCCAGCCTCAATAATCGCTTGTGGTTCCTTATCTTAACGAACCACGGTACAAAATTTCTAACTTCCCTCTCCTTCTAGCTGAGTAAATATCCACTCATTAGTGACCTTACAACCAAGTCGTCACCGTTTACCCGCTCAAAAACTTTCACAATTTTGTAAATCTTCCCTGCAATTTAGAGAATTTTCACTGCCCCCTTTCCATGGATCTAATATCCATGGAAATATCCATCTAATGTCAGTTGCCAGCGATCGCCAGAGCTGGCGGGCAGCCTTAAAGGCGGGGCTAAAGCGTGGCGAGTCGAAGAGACTTAGCAGTTGGCAGGAAAAAAGACAAAAGTGCAAGGGGAGAGCCAACTGCGTAACAGCCCCGACAACCAATTTTATCTGCAGCACCTGTGGAACAGTCTGTCACTCTAGTATTGGCCTTTATAGCCACTCCAGGCGCTGCTTCACAAACCACTGACCACCTGCAGGCGCTTACCCATTGTCTCCCGAGACAAGGTGGCCAAAGAAGAAGAATATCCTTCCTATAACAAAGTGTCCAGAACTGTGTGCAATATTCCAACCAATGTCTTGAGCAAATTCAACACAAATTCCTTGCTTTTGTATCTAATGTCCCTCTATATATTCCCACTTACCTGTTGTGATACTCAAGTTATTGTCTTTTTTGTGCCAGAAGCGATCAAGGTAAAGTCGAGATAGGATGTTTAACATTGTTGATGCAAAGTGACATTTATATGAGAATTAAGTAGCAATCCTGCCACCTTCCATGCGGCTCACATGGCCAAGCCATCTCAAGCGCCGCTGACTCAGTAGGATGTATATGCTGGGGATGTTGGCCGCCTCAAGGACATCTGTGTTGGATATACGGTCCTGCCACCTGATGCCAAGAATTCTCCGGAGGCAGCGAAGATGGAATGAGTTGAGACGACACTCGTGGCTGACATACGTTGTCCAGGCCTCGCTGCCGTAGAGCAAGATACTGAGGAGTGGGAGTCAGGCTTGAAACACTCGGACTTTTGTGTTCCGTGTCAGTGCGCCATTTTCCCCACACCCTCTTGGCCAGTCTGGACATAGCAGCGGACGCCTTTCCCATGCGCTTGTTGATTTCTGCTTTGGGAGACAGGTTACTGGTGATAGTTGATCCCAGGTAGGTGAACTCTTGAACCACTTGCAGAGCGTGGTCGCCGATAATGATGGATGGAGCATTTCTGACGTCCTGTCCCATGATGTTCGTTTTCTTGAGGCTGATGGTTAGACCAAATAGGCCATGTGAACCGCATGGAAGATGACAGGATCCCCAAGGACACATTGTACAGCGAGCTCATCACTGGTATCAGCCCCACCGGCCGTCCATGTCTCCGCTTTAAAGACGTCTACAAACGCAACATGAAGTCCTGTGACATTGACCACAATTCGTGGGAGTCAGTTGCCAGTGATCGCCAGAGCTGGCGGACAGCCATAAGGGTGGGGCTAAAGAGTGGCGAGTCGAAGAGACTTAGCAGTTGGCAGGAAAAAAAGACAGAAGTGCAAAGAGAGAGCCAACTGTGTTACAGCCCCGACAACCAATTTTATCTGTAGCACCTGTGGAAGAGTCTGTCACTCTAGAATTGGCCTTTATAGTCACTCCAGTCGCTGCTCCACAAACCACTGACCACCTCCAGGTGCTTACCCATTGTCTCTCGAGACAAGGAGGACAAAGAAGAAGAAAGAGCAATTGAACCACATTTATTGATGAATAATCACAGTATAACAAATACTGTAAAGATAATAAAAATGCCGAACAAACTTGTTGAAAATAAATTTCCCCTCGCCATCCCAAAACCATCGTTAAATTAGAAATATAAAACATAAGGCTCTGTCCCTAAAGACAGTGTAAGGATAGTGCAGCTGTTGCTATCTCACAATAACCTTTGCAATGTCAAGATCCTACACCAGTACTGCTGCAGTGACTGGTTTGGGATATATAGCAATGTATTTATTTAAAATGCTATGAATTTGCAGAAGAGATCCTGGAAATGGGAGAATTTGGGGTTTGTGACTGGTTTAACTGAGCAGTGAGAGGCTGAATCTCTCCATTTCACCCAGTGGCGGGATGACCTTCAGTAACCTCACGGCGCTCGTCCTGGTCACCGGGTGTCCCGGTCACCGCGCTTCCAACTGCATTCAGCAGCCGGACTGTGCTTACTGAGGATCAGTATGGGTTCAGGGGCGAGTCACCGCCGGGAAGGCCGAGCGGCCGCTCCTACCCGGGCAGCGGCCTAGGCCGCACCGGGGTCACCGGGTTATTTTCCGTTTGCGGGCTCTACGGATAAGAAACCGGGCGCTTATTGCCGAGTAATGACTAGTCCCTCAGCAGGGATCCGGAAAGGGACACTTACAGCAAGGTTTGCGAGCGCAGAATTCACTCTCCTCACCAACCTCATCCTCTCCGCGTCGCCTCCCCCGACTCAGACACACACAATATGGCGGCCAACCAGCGACTGCGCTTGACACACACAATATGGCGGCCAACCAGCGACTGCGCTTGACACACACAATATGGCGGCCAACCAGCGACTGCGCTTGACACACACAATATGGCGACCTACGCGCGACTGCTCTTGACACATACAGTATGGCAGCTCGCCAGCAACCAGTGGTGTGACACATACAATATGGCGGTCCACCAGCTACCGCCTCAAAGACACACACAATATGGCGGCCGTTGCCCTTCCCACTCTATGTGGAGGAATCTGTCAATCACAGACAAGTAATGTTTAAAGGTTCTTGTGAACTGCTCTCGGTTTTAATATTACATTATACTAGATTAGATACATAGTGTACATGTGCATTGCATTTTACTGTGTCATCTGTTGTATATGTTGCATTGTGTGTCACCTAGGTTACATTGTGTGATAATATTGTATGTTATACTCTGCATATATACCATGCAAAAAAGTTCAGATGTTGAAAATCTAAAACAAAAATAGACAATACTGGAAGTATTCAGCACGTCAATCAACATCTGTGGATAAAACAGATTAGCTACTATTTTAAGTAAAGATTCTTCGACAGAACTGGCTATTATTGAAATAAAAAAACAGAAAATGCTGAAAATACTCAACAGTCTGGCAGCATCTGTGGAGAGAGAAACAGATTTAATGTTTCAGGTCAGTGACCCTTCTTCAAAACTCGATGAAAGTTCCCAGTTCTGATGAAGGGTCACTGACCTGAAACGTTAACTCTGCTTCTCTCTCCACTGATGCTGCCAGACCCGCTGAGTATTTCCAGCACTTTGTTTTTATTTCAGATTTCCAGCATCTGCAGTATTTTGCTTTTATTTTATTGGCTATTACTGATAACTTATCTGTTCTATCCATAGATGCTGGCTTCGTTGCTGACTGCTTCTGGCATTTTCTGCTTTCGTTGTAAAATCAAGCTCGGAAGATCGCTAGTTCCATTCCATTTATAAATTATTAAACTTGTGTTAAACTTGTATTAAACCTAAATTATTACCTTGTGTAGGGCATGGACTTCCTATCTATAAACTTTACTTCCTGTTCTCATTACTTTTAATCATACTTTTGTGTCAACATTTACCACTGTACATTACCGTGTCAATATTTCCCATTCCTATTTCCTATGTTAACTGTTACAATGTTGTTATTGGTTCTGGTTCAGTCACTATCTTACATATAAAGTTAAATTCATCAGTTGATCATAGACGATGCCATTGCAATTTATTAGTCGTTTATTTTTTTTTATTCATTCATGGGATGTGGGCATCACTGGCCAGGCCAGCATTTATTGCCCATCCAGAATTGCCCTTGAGAAGGTGGTGGTGAGCTGCCTTCTTGAACCACTGCAGTCCATGTGGGGTAGATACACCCACAGTGCTGTTAGGAAGGGAGTTCCAGGATTTTGACCCAGCGACAGTGAGGGAACGGTGATTATAGTTCCAAGTGTGGATGGTAGAAACATAGAAAATAGGAGCAGGAGTAGGCCATTTGGCCCTTCGAGCCTGTTCCGCCATTCATTATGATCATGGCTGATCATCCAACTCAGTAACCTGTTCCCGCTTTCTCCCCGTATCCTTTGATCCCTTTCGCCCCAAGAGCTATATCTAACTCCTCCTTGAAAACATACAATGTTTTGGCCTCAACTGCTTTCTGTGGTAGCGAATTCCACAGGCTCACCACTCTCTGGGTGAAGAAATTTCTCCTCATCTCAGTCCTGAAAGGTTTACCCCGTATCCTTAGACTATGACCCCTGGTTCTGGACTCCCCCACCATCAGGAACATCCTTCCTGCATCTACCCTGTTAAGTCCTGTTAGAATTTTATAGGTTTCTATGAGATCCCCCCTCACTCTTCTGAACTCCAGCGAATATAATCCTAACCAACTCAATCTCTCCTCATATGTCAGTCCCGCCAATCCAGGAATCAGTCTGGTAAACCTTCGTTGCACTCCCTCGATAGCAAGAACATCCTTCCTCAGATAAGGAGACCAAAACTGCACACAATATTCCAGGTGTGGCCTCACCAAGGCCCTGTATAATTGCAGCAAGACATCCCTGCTCCTGTACTCGAATCCTCTCGCTATAAAGGCCAAAATACCATTTGCCTTTTTAACCACTTGTTGCACCTGCATGCTTACCTTCAGCGACTGGTGTACGAGAACACCCAGGTCTTGTTGCATATTCCCCTCTCTCAGTTTATAGCCGTTCAGATAATAATCCACCTTCCTGTTTTTGCTACCAAAGTGGATAACCTCACATTTATCCACATTATACTGCATCTGCCATGCATTAGCCCACTCACTCAACTTGTCCAAATCACCCTGAAGCCTCTCTGCATCCTCCTCACAACACACCCTCCCACTCAGTTTTGTGTCATCTGCAAATTTGGAGATATTACATTTAGTTCCCTCATCTAAATCATTAATATATATTATGAATAGCTGGGGTCCTAACACGATCCCTGCGGTACCCCACTAGTCACTGCCTGCCATTTGGAAAAAGACCCATTTATCCCTACTCTGTTTCCTGTCTGCCAACCAATTTTCTATCCATCGCAAATACACTACCCCCAATCCCATACGCTTTAATTTTACATGCGGGTCTTTGTCGAAAGTCTTCTGAAAGTCCAAATAAACCACATCCACTGACTCCCTGTCATCAACTCTACTAGTTACATCCTCGAAGAATGCTAGTGGATTTGTCAAGCATGATTTCCCTTTCGTAAATCCATGCTGACTCTGACCGATTCTATTGCTGTTCTCCAAGTGCTCTGCTATAAAATCTTTTATAATGGACTTTAGAATTTTCCCCACTACCGACGTCAGGCTGACTGGTCTATAATTCCCTGCTTTCTCTCTACCTCCCTTTTTAAATAGTGGGGTTACATTAGCTACCCTCCAATCTGTAGGAACTGTTCCAGAGTCTATAGAATCTTGGAAGATGACCACCAATGCATCCACTATTTCTAGGGCCACTTCCTGAAGTACTCTGGGATGTAGATTATCAGGCCCTGGGGATTTATCGGCCTTCAATCCCATCATTTCTCTACTAATACTGATTTCCTTCAGTTCCTCCCTGTCACTAAGCCCTGTGTTCTCCAACATTTCTGTTATGATATTTGTGTCCTCCTTTGTGAAGACAGAACCAAAGTATGCATTTAGTTGGTCAGCCATTTCTTTATTCCCCATAATAAATTCCCCTGTTTCTGACCGTGAGGGACCTACATTTGTCTTCACGAATCTCTTTTTCTTCACATACCTAAAGAAACTTTTACGGTCAGTTTTTATCTTTCCCACAAGCTTGCTCTCGTACTCTATTTTCCCCTTCTTTATCAATCCCTTGGTCCTCCTTTGCTGAATTCTAAACTGCTCCCAATCCTCAGTGTGTGTGTGACTTGGAGGGGAGCTTGCAGGTGGTGATGTTCCCATGCATTTGCTGTCCTTCGAGTTGGTAGAGATCCCGGGTTTGGAAGGCGCTGTCTAAGGAGCCTTGGTGCATTGCTGCAGTGCATCTTGTAGATGGTACACACTGCTGCCACTGTGCGTCGGTGCTGGAAGAAGTGAATGTTTGTGGATGGGGTGCCAATCAAGCGGGCTGCTTTGTCCGGGATGGTGTCGAGCTTCTTTAGTGTTGTTGGAGCTGCACCCATCCAGGCAAGTGGAGAGTATTTCATCACACTCCTGACTTGTGCCTTGTTAATGGTGGACAGGCTTTGGGGAGTCAGGAATTCCCAGCCTCTGACCTGCTCTTGTAGCCACAGTATTTATATGGTTACTCCAGTTCAGTTTCTGGTCAATGGTGACCCCCAGGATGTTGATAGTGGGGGATTCAATGATGGTAATGCTATTGAAGAAAACAGTGTGCGTTAATGGTCTACCGATAAGATGGCAATTGGCAAAGTGTACAACAGATCACTAAAACTACAGAGATCCTCAGTTATAAAGCTAAACACAAATTCTTCAACATTGTATTTCTTATACATTTCATAGGGAAATTGAACTTATATAATTTGAATCTAAATGTCTATATAAATATAAATGTGAAAGTGACACTGTGTTGCCCTGGTGTCACCAGCGGAAACAAAAAATATTAAAGCAGCTGCCCTTTCGGGGCGCCACAAACTTAACCTTTTGCTTGAAGTTTGCATGTTATTTAGATCAGTCCAAGCAGGTGAAAATTGAGTTTTGTTTCCCCCATAGTTTTTATTCATTTTGAACAATTTAATTGTTTTAGAAACTTAATGTGAAGTGATTCATTTTGGAAGGTAGAACGCAGAGAGAGATTATAAAATAAAGGATACAACCCTAAAGGGGGTGCAGGAACAGAGGACCTGGGGGGTATATGTGCATAAGTCATTGAAGGTGGCAGGACAGGTTGAGAGTGTGGTTAATAAAGTATACGGTATCCTGGGCTTTATTAATTGGGACACAGAGTACAAGAGCAAGGAAGTTATGTTGAACTTGTATCAGACACTAGTTTGGCCTCAGCTGAAGTTTTGCGTCCAGTTCTGGGTGCCGCTTTTAAGGAAAGATGTGAAGGCACTGGAGTACAGAAAAGATTCGGGGATGAGGAACTTCATTTACAAAGATAGATTGGAGATGTTGGAACTGTTTTCCTTGAGTGGAAGGCTAAGAGGAGGTTTAATAGAGGTATTCAAAATCATGAGGGGTCTGGACAGAGTAGATAGGGAAAAACTGTTCCCACTCGTGAAAGGATCACGAACAAGGGGGGGGGGGGGGCACAGATTTAAGGTAATTGGCAAAAGAAACAATGGCGACGTGAAAAGCATGTTCACACAGCGAGTGATTGGGATCTGGAATGCACTGCCTGAGAGTGTGGTGCAGGCAGGTTCAATCGAGGCATTAAAAAGGGAATTAGACTGGTATATGAGAAGGAAGAACATACAGGATTATGGGGAGAAGGCAGGGGAACGGCACTACCTGAATTGCTCACTCGGAGAGCTGGTGTAGACATGATGGGCTGAATGGCCTCTTTCTGCACTGTAACAATTCTGTGAAATATAATAAACAAACAATTATTAATGCCATCCAGGATGCAACCTCTGAAAGAATGAAAGATTTGTATTTATATAGCACCCTTCAGGATGACCAAATGTGCCAAAGCGTTTAACAGCCAAGGAAGTACTTTTTGAAGTGTTGTCCTATAGAAACTACATTATCTTATATTACTAATTAATTACTAATGTAGGATTACCCTGTGGTGTCACCCGTTGCGAAAGCCAGATATAGTCGAGCTGATAAACCATGCAATCATTTAGAAATAAATTGGATGTTGCATGGCCGGGCATGGCAGTCATTCTGAGTGAAATGAGCTTCAGATGGACCAGACTGAACATTGAGAGCATGACTGGCCTTTTTTTATTTTTTTTTATTTTTTTGTTTTATTTTTTAAACCACGTACTTGCCTTAAACTTGGTTTTTCATGTTGTGCTTTTGGACAGAGCTGCTCATCATTCTGCCATTAACACTGTCTCTGGACTCATGCTTTATCTGTCACCACAACCATTAGCACTCCCCTTGTCCCATGACATCTTTGTCATTTAATTTCTCCTGCCCTATCACACACCTTCCCTTTTATTCTCATTCCCCACTCCCCCTTCACTTGCTTAAAACCTATTACATTTCTAACCTTTGCCAGTTCTGATGAAAGGTCACAGAGATACAGCACCGAAACAGGCCCTTCGGCCCACTGAGTCCACGCTGACCATCAACCACCCATTTATACTAATCCTACATGAATCCCATTTTCCCTCTCACATCCCCACCTTCCCTCAATTCTCCTACCACCTACCTACACTAGGGGCAATTTTCTTTTAACAATGGCCAATTTATCTATCAACCCGCAAGTCTTTTGGCTTGTGGGAGGAAACCGGAGCACCCGGAGGAAACCCACGCAGTCACAGGGAGAACTTACAAACTCCACACAGACAGTACCCAGAACCGAACTCGGGTCGCTGGAGCTAACCGCTGCGCCGCCCCTGAAACATTAAAACTCTGCTTCTGTCTCCACAGATGCTGCCGGACCTGCTGAGTATTTCCAGAATTTCTTGTTTTTCTTCCAGCACTTTCTGTTTGTATTTGAGATGGGCCGAATGGCCTGCCTGCGGTGTAATTGATACCGCCAGGCGGAGGTGGCGCTGTGGGATTCGGCTGGCCTTGATTAAAGGGGAGTGTACTCTTGTCCACTGGAGTCTCTTTGGTGCGGCCTGGAGGCTGATAGTGAAGGCGGTGAGCTCGGTGCTGGTTAGTGCAGTCGGCTCGGGTCCTCCGTGAAGCGGCAGTCGAGGGGACAGCGGGGAAATCCAGCCAGCGGCAAGCAAGTTACCGGGTTTGGAATCTATAAAGGGGGAGATGGTAAGTGGGGGCGGGTGTGGAGGCCGCAGGCTTCGGCCCGCATTTTCCCCCGAAGCAGGCGGCGGGAAGGAGCGCCTTCCACAGCCGAGGCTGTGTGTTTTCAGTGCGGCTGCGGTAGTTGAATCGCTCCGGTTTGAACGCTTCAGCGGTCGGTCTCGGCCTAGCAGCTTCAGGCCTGGCGGCTGCGTCGTCGCAACCTGATGGAGAATCGCATGTGGCTCAGCGATTTGCGCCACTCGGCCCATCGTGTCCGTGTCGGCCCAAAGAGTTATCCAGCCTGATCCCACTTCCCAGCTGTAGGTCACACCATCTCCAGTGTAAATATAAATACCTGGAGCAGAGGACACCGGTTTAAAATGATTGGCAAAAGAACCAGAGGCGACACCAGGAACAACTCCTTTACTCAGCGAGTGTTTCGGATCTGGAATGCACTGCCTGAGAGTCTGGTGGAGGCAGATTCAATCGTAGCTTTCAAAAGGGAATTGGATAATTATTGGGAGGGCAAAAAAATATTAAAGGGTATGGGAGTGGGACTAGTTGAGTTGCTCTTGCATTGAGCCAGTATGGGCACGACGGGCCGAATGGTCTGTTCTGTAACCATTCTATGATAACCCTTTCAGATCCCCACCACCCTCTGGATGAAAAAACTCAACTCTCTAATCCGTCTATCAATTACTTGAAATTTATGCCCTTTTGTTGGCTTTTCTACTAAAGGAAATTGGGCCTCCTTATCCATTTTATCTAGGGTCCACATAATATTGTACACCTCAATTAAATCTCCCCCTCGAACTCCTCTGCTATTAAGAAAACAGCCCCATTCTTAGTGGCTAAAATTCTCCATTCCTGACGTCATTCTTGTAAATCTCCTCCATACCCTCTCTAGTGTGATCACATCCTTCGTGTAATGCTGTAGGCTATACTCTAGCTCTGGCCTAACTAGTGTTTCATACCATTCCTTGCTAATAAAAGAAAGTATCCTGTATGCCTTCTTAACCCCCCTTATCTACCTGACCTGCTACCTTCAGGGAACTGTGGACATACACTCCATGGAGAGAATTTGAGTCCATGAGCTGGATTTTCATTCTGGGATCAGGACCCTGGTGCCCGGATAGTTTCTAGGTCCCGACCCCATACCGCGTCAACCACACTATTTTCAAAAGCATAAGATCTAATTGGGCCGGGGTGAGTGTGATACCCCATTAGCAGCACCAGTATGTAGGTGGGAAGCAGCTGCAGACTGCAATGTTAAAAGGCAGACGGCAGCCATGCTGGGCTCACCATTGCCTTGCAGAATGGTGCAGGCAGCAGATCAGAGGGCCAGCAGTGTAGCTGTGTAAACAAGTAACTTCCCTCCTGACTCCCCAAAGCCTGGCCATCTACAACGTACAACTCTGCCTGGATGGGTGCAGCTCCAATAACACTCAAGAAGCTCAACACTACTTTTTAAAAAGGGTGAAAGGGGGAACCAAGGAAATTACAGACCAGTTAGCCTGACATCTGTGGTGGGGAAGTTGCTGGAGTCTATAATCAAGGATAGGGTGACTGAACACCTGGAAACATTTCAGTTAATCGGGGACAGCCAGCATGAATTCATGATGGGAAGGTCAATTTCTGACAAATCTCATTGAATGTTTTTGAAGAGGTGGCTAAGGTAGTGGACAGGGGAATGTCTATGGATGTTATTTATATGGACTTCCAGAAGGCATTTGATAAACTTCCACATAAGAGACTGTTAACTAAGGTAGAAGCCCATGGAGTTGAGGGCAAATTATTGACATGGTTAGGAAGTTGGTTGAGTGGTAGGTGACAGAGTGGAGATAATGGGTAAGTACTCTGATTGTCAGGATGTAACTAGTGGTGTCTCGCAGGGATCTGTGTTGGGGCCTCAATTATTCACATTATTCATTAACGATTTGGATGATGGCATAGTAAGTCATGTATCCAAATTTGCTGATACAAAATTAGGAGGCATTGTAGACAGTCTAGATAGCATAAAATTGCAAGAAGATATTGACAGACTAGGTGAATGGGCAAAACTATGGAAGATGGATTTCAGTGTGGGCAAGTATGAGGTTATCCATTTTGGACCAAAGAAGGATAGAGCAGGGTACTTTCTAAATGGGAAGAGGTTAAGTACAGTGGATGTCCAAAGAGACTTGGGGGTTCAGGTGCATAGATCTTTAAAATACCACGAGCAAGTGCAGAAAATAATCAAAAAGGCTAATGGAATGCTAGCCTTTATATCTAGAGGATTGGAGTATAAAGACACAGGTTATGCTGCAGCTGTACAAAACCCTGGTTAGACTCCACTTGGAGTACTGTGAGCAGTTCTGGGCACCACACCTTCGGAAGGATATAATGGCCTTGGGTGGGGTGGGGTGGGGGGGGGGTGCGGGTAGTGCAACGTAGGTTTACAAGAATGATACCTGGACTACAGGGGTTGTTACGAGGAGAGATTACACAAATTAGGCCTGTTTTCGCTAGAATTTAGAAGGTTAAGGGGTGATCTGATCGAAGTCTTCAAGATATTAACAGAGAAAGACAGGCTAGATAAAGATAAACTATTTCCACTGGTTAGAGATTCTAAAACTAGGGGGCAGAGTCTAAAAATTAGGACCAGACCGTTCAGGAGAGATGTTAGGAAGCACTTCAGGCAAAGAGTGGTAGAAGTTTGGAACTCTCTCCCACAAACAGCAGTTGAAGCTAAAACAGTTGTTAATTTTAAATCTGAGATAGACTTTTGTTAAACAAAGATATTAAGGGATATGGGCCAAAGGCAGGACGGAGTTAGGCCGTGGATCAGCCATGATCTCGTTGAATGGCGGGACAGGCTCGAGGGGCTGAATGGCCTACTCCTGTTCCTATCATCTTATGTACCATCCAGGACAAAGCTGCCCGCTTGATTGGCACCCCATCCACCACCTTTAACATTCACTCCCTTCGCCACCGACAGACAGGGGCAGCAGTGTGAACCATCTACAAGATGCACTGCAGCAACGCACCGAGGCTCCTTAGACAGCACCTTCCAAACCCGCAACCTCTACCAACTAGAAGGACAAGGGCAGCAGATGCATAGGAACACCACCGCCTGCAAGTTCACCTCCAGATAAAGCAGAAAAAGAAAGCTTGACAGTCGCAAAAAACTTAATACTTTAGAAAGCCTAGAGGAGTATAGGGTTGAAGTTTATAAAAAAAAAAGGAAATTAGGAAAGAGAGCGGGTGGAAAAATATTGGCAGGTTAAATCAAGGAAGACCAAAAATATTAGTACATTCAGAGCAAGGGGATAACTAGGGAAAGGCGAGGGCCTATCGGAGATGTACAAGGTAACTTATGAGTGGATGCAGAAGATGTGGGCTAGGTTCTTGGGGCCGGATGGATTGCATCCCAGGCTGTTAAAGGAAGCCAGGGAGGAAATAGCGGATGCTCTGAGGATCCTCACTAGATACAAGCACAGTACCAGATGATTGGAGGTCTGGAAACATTGTACCATTGTTTAAAAAGGGTGTGAGGGATAGGCCAAATCATTATAGGCCAGTCAGTCTGACCTCGGTTGTGGGCAAATTATTAGAATCAATTCTGAGGGATAGGATAAACTGTCACTTAGAAAGGCATGGATTAATCAGGGATAGTCAGCATAGATTTGTTAAAAGGTCATGTGTTACTAACAATTTAATTTTTTGAAGAAGGATTGATGAGGGTAGTGCAGTGGATGTGGTCTACAAGGATTTTATTTAGTGATACAGCACTGAAACAGGCCCTTCGGCCCACCGTGTCTGTGCCGACCATCAACCACCCATTTATACTAATCCTACATTAATCCCATATTCTTACCACATCCCCACCTTCCCCCTACCTATACTAGGGACAATTTGCAATGGCCAATTTACCTATCAACCTGCAAGTCTTTAGCTGTGGGAGGAAACCGGAGCACCCGGCAAAAACCCACGCGGTCACAGGGAGAACTTGCAAACTCCGCACAGGCAGTACCCAGAATCAAACCCGGGTCACTGGAGCTGTGAGGCTGCGGTGCTAACCACTGTGCCGCCCTAAGGCATTTGAAAAGGTCCACACGGTCAAGAAAGTAAAAGCCCATGGGATACAGGGGAATGTGGCGAGTTGGATCCAAAATTGGTTCAGTGATAGAAAACAAAGGGTAATGGGCAATGGATGTTTTTGCGAATGGAAGGCGGTTTCCAGTGGTGGTCCACAGGGCTCAGAGTTGGGTCCTTGTTGTTTGTGGTATAAATGTGGGAGGCATGATTGGTAAATTTGCAGATGACACAAAAATTGGCCATGTAGTTGATAGTGAAGAGGATATCTGTAGACTCCAGAATGATATCAATGGTTTGATTGTGTGGGTGACAAAGTGGCAAATGAAATTCAATATGGAGAAGTGTGAGGTAATGAATTTGGGGAGGGCAAATAAAACAAGGAATACATAATAAATGGGAGGATATTGAGAAGGTAGGGGAAGTGAGAGACATTGGAGTCCATAGTAAAGGCTGGCTCGGGTCTGCAAATGATACCCGACCCCGAGCCTGGCTCGAGTCCTTCCATTTTTCCCGCACCCAACCCAACCTGACCATCAGTTAACATACCTTCCGTTTTTCACTTTGTTGCTGATCTGCACAAGCTTAAAATAACTAACAAAATCACCTTTTCAAGTCCAAAAAGTACATTAACAGAGGAACCACTTACAGGAGGTTGTGATAGAGCGTGTCCAACACGAGCCCGAATGCCAGGTAAAAACGATCAATAAAATGAGTAAACAATGTATCAATCAGTAAACCACCATAACTTATCTAGGTATGTTTAGGCATTTTTATCCAGGAAACTCTCACTACAACACCAGAATACAACCATCTTCAACACAATATGCATTGTCTGGAATGTCGTCTGGTTCGGGTTCGGGCCTTTAGTCCACAGGTAGATAAAGTGATGAAGAAGGCATATGGAATGCTTTCCTTAATTGGCCGAGGTATAGAATACAAAAGCAAGGATGTAATGCTGGAACTGTCTAAAACATTGGTTAGGCCACAGCTGGAGTATTGCGTACCGTTCTGGTCACCACATTACAAGAAGGACATAATTGATCTGGAGAGAGTACAGAGGAGATTTACAAGAATGTTGTCAGGGCTTGAAAATTCCAGCTATGAGGAAAGATTGGATCGGCTAGGGTTGTTTTCCTTAGAACAGAGGAGGCTGAGGGGTGACTTAATCAAGGTGTACAAAATTATGAGGGGCGTAGACAGGAAGGACCTATTTCCCCTGGCAGAGAGGTCAATTACCAGGGGGCACAGATTTAAGGTGATTGGTAGAAGGATTAGAGGGGACAAGAGGAAAAACTTTTTCACCCTGAGGGTGGTGGGTGTCTGGAATTCACTGCCCAGATCAGTGGTGGAGGCAGAAACCCTCAACTCATTTAAAATGTACCTGGACATACACCTGAAGTGCTGTAACCTGCAAGGCTATGGACCAGGTTCTGGAAGATGGGATTAGATTGGGTGGCTAGTGTTTTCAGTTGTCACCGACACGATGGGCTGAATGGCCTCTTTCTGTGCTGTAACTTTTTGATGGTTATGGGATTCTGTGTTAGAGAGTCTGGTTTAACTGGACTTTTTTTATTTGAGAAAATGGGATATTCAGTGTCATTGTATCCAAGAGCCCTAAAGTCCTGTTTGGCTTATAAGGGTTTTATAATGTATTGTGGTAACTGGTTTCAGTACTGACTTTTGTAATTGCCATTTTCTGAATGTAAAATCTGTGTTCTCGGCTGCATTCTGGCTCAATAATCAGTGCGTTAGTTCTTTGAGAACAGGTGGTTGATGGTTTGTAGTGCAATACAAGTGAATGTTCCTTTACAGTTTCTTAATGTGCACTTTAATCAGTGCTATATTTAAAAAAAAAAAAAAATATTGAGCTCCCTTCTAATCAGCTAACTATATCTTGTGTTTTTATTGTAGACAGAACAAGACGTTAACCCAAAAGCCTATCCTCTCGCGGATGCCCAGCTAACAAAGACGATAATGGATCTTGTACAGCAAGCAGGGAACTATAAGCAACTTCGAAAGGGAGCTAATGAAGGTACTTCATGTTTTACATCCTGAGTACAGTATTGGATATTAAACTGGAGTCATAACGCTACTTGTAATCTGCAGGTAGAAGTTTATTTTTAAGTTGGAAGTGATTCCAGCTGCTCTTGATAGCCTAAGAAAGAACCTGCATTTGTATAGCAGCTTATCACACATCCCAAAATGCTGTACAGCCAACAGGGCGGTGCAGTGGTTAGCACCGCAGCCTCACAGCTCCTGGGACCCAGGTTCGATTCTGGGTACTGCCTGTGTGGAGTTTGCAAGTTCTCCCTGTGTCTGTGTGGGTTTTCGCCGGGTGCTCCGGTTTCCTCCCACATCCAAAGACTTGCAAGTGATATGTAAATTGCCCCTAATATAGGGAAAATGGGATTGTTGTCGGGTTAGTATAAATGGGTGGTTGTTGGTTGCAACAGACTCGGTGGGCCGAAGGGCCTGTTACAGTGCTGTATCTCTGAATAAATAAAAATAAATAAATAGATTCCTTGTGTGGTGGCAGACAGTTTGTGCACAGCAAGGTCCTGCAAATGGTCACTGAGCTCTGTGGAAAAGAAAATTGATGATGTGGGCGATACAGCAAATTTAACAGATTGATTCAGGTCTGCTCCGTTCTGCAGAGGGGCACAGTGTAGGAAAGGGCAAGAGGTTGGATGTATGTCTGGCATGATGTTTGGTAAAAGTAAATTTGGACCAATGTTTCTGTACTGAATGTAACGATTGCAATCAAAATTGAAAGCAGATTGGGTTGGGAGGTGGGGAGGGGTGACAGTGTGGAAGGACTCTTTCCCTGGGGTGAGGGGGTTGACAGTGCAGGGAGTGCTTTTTCCCCTCATCTGTCTAAGAGCAGAGAGAGAATTGATAAATATGTCTTTCTTTGCAGCCACCAAGACCTTGAACAGAGGAATTGCTGAGTTCATAGTGATGGCTGCAGATGCTGAACCGTTGGAGATTATTCTTCATTTACCTCTTCTCTGTGAAGACAAAAATGTGCCTTATGTTTTTGTAAGATCCAAACAGGCTCTGGGTCGTGCATGTGGGGTGTGTCGGCCAGTCATTGCATCCTCGGTCACCATAAAGGAAGGCTCTCAGCTGAAGCCACAGATCCAGTCTGTTCAACAAGCAGTTGAGCGTTTACTGGTTTGAATTGCCGTGACAGTCAGTGGAAAATTCAGCGGCTGAACAGGAAATGGCTTCTAACAGTCAGTCGTGTACATTACACTTTTTTTTTTCTAATCTTTTGAACATTGCGGTAGGATTGTTTGAGGGCACATTTGTAATGTACTTTAATTTCTTCAATAAAAAGTGCTTCTCCTGAATACTACCTAAGATTTATGCCCCTGAAACTTGCCTTTCAAATGCTGGACTGGCACTGTATAACAAAGTAATCACTTTTACTGTCTTTAGATGGTAGCACTTATCACTGGGGGACAGCAATCTCTAATCCAAAAGGTAAATCTTCATTTTTCCCATAGTGTAAGCTTTGCTTACCTTGCCTTTGACCTATTTAGCACAAATACTCATGTAGGAAAATACTAGCTGTTGCTGATGCAGGTAGAGGTTTTGATCCAATCTGATGGGTTGAGTCTCCTGAACCTTTTTTTATTCATTGAAGGGATGTCGGTGTTGCTAGCTAGGCCAGTATTGATTGACCATCCCTAATTTCCCTTAACGTTGTGATGAGCCACCTTCTTGAAATACACTCGAGTTGCTTACTGGGCCATTTTAAAGAGTCTCATATGGACCAGACTGAGTAAGGACAGCACCTTTCCATCCCTAAATGACATTAGTGAACCAGGTGGACTTTTAAGACAATCTGGTAATGTTGTGGTCATTTCTGATGCAGGCTTTTTAATTTCAGATTAATTAACTGAATTTACATTTCCCAGCTGCCACGGTGGAATTTGCACTCATATCTGGATCATTAGACTAGGCCTCTGGATTACTAGTCCAGCGACATAACCACTATGCTACTGTACACTAAATGCGAGCAGTATGGCTGGAGTGGTAAATGCAAAGGTTAGTTGCGGTTGCTTTGCTAATGTTAGCAAACTCAAGTAGTTGATGCTAATGTCGGGACTAGTGTATTTTTGCATACCAGCCATAAACTCTATCACTTACAGATTGAGGATGCTATCTGTAAAATTGTGAAACATTTCACTCTTGCTTATCCAATAGCGAAGGTTCACTAGATTGGCTCATGGGACGAGAGGCTGAGTAAATTGGGCTTGTACTCTGGAGTTTAGAAGAATGAGAAGTGATCTTATTGAAACATACAAGGTTCTGAGGGGTCTGGACAGGGTAGACACTAAGGTTATTTCCCCCAGTTGGGGAATCTAGAACGTGAGATCACAGTCTCAGGATCATTTAGGACTGTAATGAGGAGAAACTTCTCCACTCAAAAGGGTTGGGAACCTTTAGAATTCTGTACTCTAGAGGGTTGTGGATACTCCATTGTTGAGTATATTCGAGAGATACTTTCTGGTCTTTTGGAATCAAAGGAAATGGGGAGTGGACGAGAAAGTGGAATTGAGGCAGAAGATCAGCTATGATCATATTGAATGGTGGAACAGGCTCAAGGGGCCGTATGGTCTACTCCTGCTCCTATTATGTTCTTAGAGTGGTTGGGTTTTTAATAATGCAAGTCAAAAGATAGAACCAGCTCCATTTCTATACTGCCCTTCACGTCCACCAGATTTTCCAACTTGCTTTATAAGTGTAGGTACTGTTTTGTAGGCAAATGTGTGCAGCAAGATCCCACAAACATCACTGGTGTTCTGGCTAAGATGGCACAACAGGATAAAGGGAGTGATATCTACATCCAAGAGGGCTAGTCCCAGAAGAAAAGCCAGCTGGTAAAGGACAATGTTTATTTCTAATAGAAATGCATCCAACTGTTCAGAGAATCAAAATAGATACCTCCTTAGGGGTAAGCAGGGGCTTTGGCAGAGGTGGATCTAAACTAGAGGGTACAGAGGAGATGTGAAAATGTTTCCAGGACTAGAAATTTTAGCTATGAAGCAAGATTGGATATGCTGGGGTTGTTTTCTTTGGAGCAGAGGAGGCAGAAGGGAGATTTAATTGTGTAAAATTGAGAGGCTGAGATAGAAAGGACATATTTCCCTTGGTCAGTAACCAGGGGGTATAGATTTAAAGTAATTGGTAGGGTTAGAGGCGAGTTGAAATGTTTTCGTTCAAAGGGTGATGGGGATCTGGAACACTGTCTGAAAGGGTGGTAGAGGCAGACACTCCCATTGCATTTTTTTATTTATGTGCCATAATCTACAGGGCTATGGACCCAGAGCCAGTAATTGGAATTAGATCAGATTGTTTTTCAGCTGGCACAGGCACAATGGGTTAAATGGCCTTCTGTGCCATAAATTTGTTTTTCTAAGGGTTTTAAATGACGAGGTGCGGGGGAGTAATGGAGAATATGATGGAGGTTGCTGAAGGCACAGCTACACAAGAGGCCACAGTCAGAAATCTACAACCTGAAGGCAGGTATTGGGTCAGGCAAGAATTAAAATAAAGTGCTCTGAATTCTGGAAAGGTCCCAGTGGATTGGAAATGGAACACCTCTGTTCAAGAAAGGAGGGAGACAGAAAGCAGGAAACTATAGGCCAGTTAGCCTAGCATCTGTCTTTAGGAAAATGCTCGAATCCATGATGAGGTAGTAACAAGATGTCTAGAAAATCACAATACAATCAGGCAGAGTCAGCATGGTTTTGTGAAAGGGAAATTGTGTTTGACAAATTTATTAGTGTTCTTTGAGGATGTAACAAGCAGGGTGGATAAAGAGTGGATGCAGTGTATTTGGATTTTCAAAAGGCATTCAATAAGGTGTCACATGAAAGACTACTACACAAGGTAAGAGCTCATGTTGGGGGTAACAGTATGAATAGAGGACTGGCTAACTAACGGGAAACTCTTGGCATTTATTCACGGGTGAAGATTTTGGGAAGGTTGTACACATCGGTTGCAGGCCCACTGGTGGCTAGTCAGGCCTATCCGTGACTGGCAGATTCTCCCACAGTGGGTACAAATGAAAGTGTAGTCACTGCTGGGGGCAATTGGATCTATCCTCCTTTTCTCTTTCATGCTGGTTCTTCGTTCAGTCTCAAAGGTGTCTGTAGCCCTCCTGATGTAGCATCTCCAGGCATCACGATCTAAGGCCTGCGCTTCCCACTGGCAATGGTCGATGTGGCACACAGAGAAGGTCTTCTTTAGGGAGTCCTTGAAACGTTTGCATGGGGCCCCTCTGTTCCTTTTACCAGTGGTCAGCTCTCCATACAGCATAAGCTGGGCAACATGACCTACCCAATGCAGTTGGCTTTGCAGGAGGATGGCTTCGATGCAGGCTATTTCCAGGACTTCAATGTTTGTGATCATAAGTAGGATCAGGAGTAGGCCGTCCGGCCCCTCGAGCCTGCTCCGCCATTCGATAAAATCATGGCTGATCTTTTCGTGGACTCAGATCCACTTACCCGTGTTCTCACCGTATCCCTTAATTCCTTTATTATTCAAAAAGATATCTACCTTAGCTTTAAAAAAAAGTTTACTGAAGAAGCGTAAGCTACTTCACTGGGCAAGGAATTCCATAGATTAACAACCCTCTGGGTGAAGAAGTTCCTTCTTAATTCAGTCCTAAATCTGCTCCCTCTAATCTTGAGGCTATGCCCTCTTGTCCTAGCTTCACCTGCCAGTGGAAACATACTCTCCACTTGTATCTTATCTATTCCCTTCATGATTTTATATGTTTCTATAAGATCCCCCCTCATTCTTCTGAATTCCAATGAATATAATCCCAATCTACTCAGTCTCTCCTCATAAGCCAACCCCCTCAACTCCGGAATCAACCTAGTGAACCTCCCCTGCACCCTCTCCGGTGCCAGTACATCCTTTCTCAAGTAAGGAGACCAAAACTGCACACAGTACTCCAGGTGCGGCCTCACCAGTACCTTATACAGCTGCAACATAACCTCTCTGCTTTTAAACTCAATCCCTTTAGCAATGAAGGACAAAATTCCATTTGCCTTCCTAATTACTTGCGGTACCTGCAGACTAACCTTCTGCGATTCATGCACAAGGACACCCAGGTCCCTCTGCATAGCAGCATGCTGCAACTTTTTACCATTCAAGTAATAATCCTTTTTACTGTTACTCCTACCGAAATGAATGACTTCACATTTATTAACATTGTATTCTATCTGCCAGTCCTTTGCCCACTCAATGTATCTATGTTCCTCTGCAGAGTTTCACAGTCATCTGCACACTTTGCTCTGCCACTCATCTTAGTGTCATCTGCAAACTTTGACACCCTACAAGTGGTCCCCAACTCCAAATCATCTATATAAATTGTAAATAATTGCAGACCCAACACCGATCCCTGAGGCACACCACTAGTGAATGCCAACCAGAATAGCACTCATTTATCCCCACTCTCTGCTTCCTGTCAGTCAACCAATCCTCTATCTATGCTAATACTTTACCCCTAACGCCATGCATCCTTATTTTATACAGCAGCCTCTTGTGTGGCACCTTGTCGAAGGCTTTTTGGAAATCTAGGTACACCACATCCACTGCGTCCCCACTGTCCACCTTGCTCGTAATGTCATCATAGAATTCCAAAAGATTTGTCAAGCATGACCTGCCCTTCATGAACCTATGCTGCGTCTGCCCAACGGGACAATTTCTATCGAGATGCCCTGCTATTTCTTCCTTGATAATAGACTCAAGCATCTTCCCCACTACAGAGGTTAAGCTAACCGGTCTATAATTCCCCATTCTTTGTCTACCTCCCTTTTTAAACAGTGGCATCACATCTGCTGTTTTCCAATCAGCTGGGACTACCCCAGAGTCCAGTGAATTTTGGAAAATTATCGCCAGTGCACCTGCTATCTCTCCCGCCATCTCTTTTAGTACCCTAGGATGCATTCCATCAGGGCCAGGAGACTGATCAATCCTTAGCTCCATTAGCTTGCCCAACACTACCTCTTCCGTAATAATGATTGTTTCCAGGTCCTCACCTACATTTGTCTCTTTGTCCTGCCAGCGGATCTTGAGGATGCTGCAGAGGAAGCGCTCTAGAAGGCGTACATGACGGCGGTATAGGACCCATGACTCAGTGCCATATAGAAGGGTGGTGAGAATTATGGCTTTGTTTGGTCTGTTCTCTGAGGCTTTGGTTGCTCCATGCTCGTTTGTACAGTCTGCTGAATGTACTGTACAGATTGTGTTTGAACGCCTATTCACGTCCTTGTCTATGCTGGCATCAAAAGGGATGACGCACCCCAAGTAAGTAAACTGCTTGGTGGTCTATATTGTTGGGATGCGGGCTGATGGAAGACTTCTGTTTTCTTTAAACCAATTTTTTAGTCCAAAGAGTTGCCTAGATAGAGACTGGCTAACAGGAAACAGTCTGGATAAATAGGTCATTTTCAGGATGGCAAACTAACCTGTAGAGTGCCACAGGGATCAATGCTGGGCCCTCAACCATATACGATCTATTATTAATGACTTGGATGAAGGGACCAGCTGTATTGTCAAAAATTTACTGATACAAAGATGGACAGGAAAGCAAGTTGTGTGGAGGACAGAGTCTGCAAAGTGATATAAAGTGAGGAAAATGTGAGGTTATCCACTTCAGAAGAATAAAAAAGCAGATTATTTAAGTAGATGGAGACTGAAGAATGCTCTGGTAGGTAGGGACCTGGGTGTCTTTGTACATGACTCAGTCAGCAGGCAGGTACAGCAAGTATTTAGGAAGGCAATTGGAATGTTGGCATTTAGTGCAAGTGGGGGATGGAGTATAAAAGTAGGGAAGTCTTACTATAACTATTCAGGGCATTGGTGAGATGGCACCTAGAGTACTGTACAGTTTTGGTCACATTTCAGGGACATACATTGGAAGCAGCGCAGAAGGTTTAATAAGTTGATGCTTGGGATCAAGGGGTTGTCTTATGAGGAAAGGTGGAAATATGCACTCTGGTGGAGAAGATATGAGGGCTCTGTTCAGGGTTAACTAGGATTTTCTTTTACTTGTTCATGCGATAAGAGTGTTTGCTAGCAAGGCAAAATTTTATTGGCCAGTACTAATTGCACGCGAAGGTGGTGGTAAGCCACCTGTTTGAACCACGCAATCCACGTAGTGCAGGTGCATCCACAGTGGTGTTGGAGGGAGTTCCAAGATTGAGCCAGTGAAGGCATGGTGATGTATTTCCAAGTCAGGACAGTGAGACGTGAAGGGGAACTTGCAGGTGGTGCTGTTCCCATGCATCTGCTGCCCTTGTTCTTCTAGGTGGCAGAGGTCATGGGTTTGAAAGATGTTGTCAAAGCAGCCTTGAGTTGCTGTAGTGCATCTTGTAGATTGAGCAGTGCACTTAAAGGGAGTGAATGGTTGAGGTGATGCCAATCAAGCAGGCTGCTTTGTCCTGGATTATTCTGTTGGAGCTGCACTCATCCAGCCAAGTGGAGAGTGTTCCACTATACTCCTAACTTGTGCCTTTTAGATGGTGATAAAAGTATGCTGTTGCACAACCATCACTAGTCCAATAATTAAATGAAAATTTTATTACAAATTATACATTGATATTTGCATTAAATGATGTAACAGTTTTAGTTATGTACTGAGGTATGAAAGCATTCTTGCACATGTGAACAAATAATTGGTTTTCTTTAAAAACCCATAGGGTAATACATATATTACAGCTAAAATATCTTATTGCATTGAGAGATTATAGTCTTTAAGCACAGCATTGTTCTTGTGAAGCTTTTAAAACATGGATTTTTTGGAAGGTTAAAAGCTGGTAAAGTCTCAGAATCCTGATCAAACTGTTAACACTTGCAGGGTTTGAGAATGAAGTTAGCTGACTGAGGTACATTTCAGTGACTAGAAACAGTACCACCAAGTGGGGGTTAGAGAACCACAGCAGCAATTCTTACAACAAATAGCCATTAAACACCTCTATTCTACTAGACAGTTTATAAAAGTATATTTCCACCTCCCTGTCCCATACCACCCCACTTTGAAGGTAGCAGCTTCCTTCTGGAGGAATAGTCCCAGAGAGGAGTAGGAATCTTAGTGTGATGGATTAACAGCCCATTACCAATGTAGTGTACAAGTAGGCCAACTGCCAGAGAGTCTGTTCAACACTCATGAAATAGCCACACAGGTTTTCAGAAGGGGCCAAAGTATAAAGAAAGCAGGAGTAGGAATTCATTAACACAAGGGCACTGAACAATTGGGCCATTCCCAGTCAGTGTTAGGGATCAGCTAACGGTACAGATTCAAACCCAACATCTTGATTAGAGTGGCCTAAAAAGAAACTGACTTCAGGACATTTCCCCACCCAGATATCAGCTTCTTTGCAGACTTACTTCACTTCTTGGTGAAGTAACTTTATCTTCAGTAACTAAGACAGTCTAACTCTTATCAAGATACCCAGGGAGAATAAGAGCCAGTATTGGCAATGGGTCCTTACTGCAAACAGTTTACAATAGAAACTGCAGCCCAGACAGGCTGGCTTTCCTCAGTACTGTGCTGGAATCCATTTTAAGCATGGGATACAAAAACTTTAAAACTTGTACCTGTATAAGTGAAGACTTTCCTGGAATGAGAACAAGTTTAAAAGTTCCCTTGTACAGGTGGTGAGTTTTTAAAAACTCAAACTGTAAATTTGCAGCAGGCTATCTGGTGTAGGTTCATCCTCATTGAAATAACTGGACACTTGGGAAAACATCCAGTATTTGCAAGTTGCATGATGCAGGAAAATACAATGAACAAGAAATCAGCCTTCTGAATCTGGCTGCTACTGCAGGAAGGAATGTGCACATCCTAAATATTAAAAAAAAATTCAATGAGCAGTGCAGAGGGACTGGAACAAAAATCTCAATACAGGAGGTAAAAAAGCCCCGGTTAGAGAAGCTTTTGCACCAAAAGGAATAATTTACTTAATTACAAGGAAAATATTGTTTGAAGAGTCAGAATACCTGAAGAATGTTGGTACCACTGCCATGAAAATATGGCCAACTCTTCTCAATGGAAGCCAAGACTTGTAGTTTTCTAATGTGTTCAATTTTGCCACTTGGGCAGTAATTTGGAGAAACAGACCAACTCCCCTGTCCAAGATGACCCCTCCCCTGCCCCCTTGTCAAACCCATCCAGTTTTCATCCTGTTGAAACTGGTGTTAACAAAATCCAGGTGGGTTTTATGACGGGCTTGTGTCCCACTCCACCAGGTTGCAATGTTAAAATGATCCCCCAATGCGTTTCTATAAGCTTGTACCTGGTGGAACGGGATGTCCCTTTATGAAGATTGCACATTCTTATTCTGCAAATTGCAGATGACAACCATTACACACAGTTGCTGAAAATGGCACATAGCCACAGTGTGAGAGATGAGATTTATGTCAATCCACACAATGTTCTTGATCGTCTGTGTGATTGGGCCATGCATCTTTCTGTATCTTCACAGAGACACAACTTAACCAACTGCGACTCGTGAGCATCTCTCCAAATATCTCCCATTTGCCAGTTTCTTCACTGTACTGCTCAATGGTGTCATGGTATCTGGAAACAAGGGTTTAGGACAATCAATGATAAAGGGAGAGATTACTGGGCTTCGCACACAAAACAGACTGGGAGTAAAAATGAGATCTAGGGAATTCTGCAACTAAAATCAGATAAACAATCAAGAAAAACAGTATTCTGTGCTGCAGCCTTGCCTTTAATCACAGTTGCAACATGACAGGTTGTGCAGTGAATTGAGAGATGGGAGGTTTTTACTACATCACCTCCAAGAACACAGAAGTGAAGTAAAACTGGATTTGGAAAGGTGTGAGGTCAGTGGTCTTCAGCAGTGCAGAGGGACTGGAACAAAATAAATCTCAATACAGGAGGTAAATTAGCAGAAACAGCCCCAATCATTTGAGGCTTATGAGAAGCACAGCGTTTGGGGAACCAAACAAAAAAAGCCCCGTTTAGAGAAAAGCTTTTGCACCAAAGGAATAATTTACTTAATTACAAAGAAAATATTGTTTGAAGAGAGTTGGTACCACTGCCATGAAAATATGGCCAACTCTTCTCAATGGAAGCCAAGACTTGCAGTTTTCTAATATGTTCAATTTTGCCACGTGGGCAGTAAGTTGGAGAAACAGACTACCTCCCCCTCAAAAAAAAAAGTTTGCCCCCAAAGGTCTTTTAAATAACAAAGCCCCTGAGCAATACCTCCACCCCAATGGCATGTTTACAACAACTTGCATTTATACAGCACTTTTAACATAGTAAAGTTCCCCAAGGCACTTGAGAATTATCAGACCAAAAATATAGACATTGCACCAAAGGAGGAAACATTAGAAAAAGGTGACCAAAAGTTTGGTAGGTTTTTAAGGAGCATCTTTGGCAGGTTGTCTAGTGCTGTTGGGAGGAGTTTAAACTAATTTGGCAGGGGGAGGGGATGCAGACTTCTTGCAGAATAGGGACACAGCTAAACACAGGAAAGCAAAGAAGTCAGAGGGAATACAACAGAAGTAAGTTTCAAGGGAGTAAGACCAGGACGGATGGCCTCTACTTTAATGCCAGGAGTATTACAGGTAAAACGGATGAGTTAAGGGCAAGGATCGACAGTGAAATTGTGATTCGGTAGCCATCACGAAGGCATGGTTGAGGGAGGGGCAGGATTGGCAGCTCAATATCCCGGGATATAGAATCTTCAGGGGGTAAAAGAGGAGGGGGCGTTGCAATATTAGTTAAGGAGTCAGTTACTGAAGTAAGGAGAGATGATATCTTGGAGAGGGCATCAAATGAAGCTTTATGGGTAGAGTTTAGGAATAAAAAAAAAGGGACAGCCACATTGCTCGGTATTTATTATAGACCCCCAGATAGTCAGCAGGAAATTGAGGAGCAAATATGTGCGTAATTCACAGGTGTGTAAAAATAGGGTAATTATATTAGGTGATTTCAACTTTCCCAACATTAATTGGGATAGTCATCGTGTTAAGGGCTTCGATTGAGTGGAGTTCTTAAAATGTATACAGGAGAACTTTTTAGCTCAATACGTAGAGGATCCAACAAGGGAGGGTGCAGTGCTGGACCTAATTCTGGGGAATGAAGCCAGACAGGTGGTTGATGTGTTGGTGGGGGTGCGATAGCGACCACAACATGGTACAATTTAAGCTTGTTATGGGGAAAGAAATAGACAAGTTGCAAAAAAAAGGTATTGGATTGGGGGAGAGCGAATTTTAGTAAAATAAGGCAGGATCTGGCCAAGGTAGACTGGAAAGAGTTACTTGTCGGGAAATCTACAGAAGAGCAGAAGGGGGCATTCAAAAAGAAAATGGGGAGGGTACAGACCTAACATGTTCCCTCAAGGGTAGGAGCAACAAGCCCAGAGAACCATGGATGACCAGAAATATTCAGGGTATGATGAGAAGGAGAAGAGAGGCTTTTAGCAAATACAAAGAGAGCAAATCAACGGAAGCATTAGTGGAGTACAGAAAGTGTAGGATGGAGCTTAAGAAAGCTACTACCCCACTGGCCGCTGTCCCCTCCTCGGCAACTCGCTTCCTCCCCTCCACTCAGCCGCTCGCTCCAGACCTTGCTGCTTCCCCCCGCTCCCCTGGCCGATTGTTCCCCGCTATCGCCATGCCGTTCTCCGGTCACTCGCTTGCTCCCCGCTCCAGCGGCTAGTTATAGGCAGCAATGCTTCCCTCCTCTCGGCCACTCGCGCCTACGTTTGATTGGTCTCCACACGCCAAAGCGGCAAGGTGGGTGGCAAGGGGCGACGCAGGAGTGAGTGGCTGAAAGGAAAGTGGCGCAGCCTGGAGCTAGCGGCCGGACAGCGGGGCGGCAGGGAGCGAGGAACAAAATTGGCCAGAGGAGCGGGCGGGCGGGGGGAAAGCAGTGAGGTTTGGAGCGTGTGGCTGAGAGGAGGAAGCGTCGAGGCCTGGAACGGGTTGCCGGGGGTGGGGGTGGGGGAAGAGAGAGCAGCCAGGTGGGTTGGGAACGAGTAGCTGAGTTGGGGGGGTGGGGAGGGAAGAAGGGAGCGATAGAGATCGAGCTCCAGCTTCAAAATCTCCCATTCAGCCGCTCCCTCCAGCCGAATGGGGGGGCTGGATACCCAATGGCGCTTTATCGCGCATGTGCAAAGATGGGCCAGACACGGATACACGATGCCGTTGGAGTTGCGTGATGACATCATCCTATGCACGCGCCACTTCGTCCTGGCAAGATGTAACTGCACATGTGCACAGCTTGATGCACTGATGACATCAGCAGGGCACTGCGTTGTCAGGAGTCACTTTGTATTAATAAAGCCCAGGATACTGTATACTTTCTTATTTAGAGATACAGCACTGAAACAGGCCCTTCGGCCCACCGAGTCTGTGCCGACCAACAACCACCCATTTATACTAACCCTACAGTAATCCCATATGCCCCGTCACCTCCCGACACTAGGGGCAATTTACAACGGCCAATTTCCCTCTCACCTGCAAGTCTTTTGGATGTGGGAGGAAACCGGAGCACCCGGCGAAAACCCACGCAGACACAGGGAGAACTTGCAAACTCCGCACAGGCAGTACCCAGAATCGAACCCGGGTCTCTAGAGCTGTGAGGCTGCGGTGCTAACCACTGTGCCGCTTCATTGACTGCTCTCAACCTGTCCTGCCACCTTCAATGACTTATACACATATACACCCAGGTCTCTCTGCTCCTGCACCCCCTTTAGAATTGTACCCTTTATTTTAGAGTGTCGGTGTTCTTCCTACCAAAATGAATGACTTCACATCAAGTTTCTAAAACAATTACATTTTTAAAAAAATGAATAAAAGCTATGGGAGAAAAAACTCAATTTTTATCTACTGGGACTAATCTAATTAATTTTTTGCTTGAAGTTTGTGCTCATTAAGCAATTATCCCTCATATTATGCAGAACCTTTGCCAATATAAACAAGCCAGCAAACTTCAAAACAAATCCTACAAGTGCAAATGTGTTTAAAAAGAACAAAATTCCCTTCACGCAGTGGTTAGACAAAGGTTTTTTTTTTAAATATTAGTTTGTGGGATGTGGGCATTGCTGGCTAGGCCAGCATTTATTGCCTAATTGTCCTTGAACTGAGTGTCTTGCTAGGCCATTTCAGAGGGTAGTTAAGAGTCATTGCTGTGGGTCTGGAGTCACCTGTAGGCCATGTGATTTTCTAAAGGACATTAGTGAACCAGACAGGTTTTTACAACAATGGTTTCATGGTCACCATTAGACTAGAATTTAATTCCCAGATTAACTGAATTCAAAATTTCACCATCTGTCGTGATGGGATTCAAACCCATGCCCCCAGAGCATTAGCCTGGATCTCTGAGTTACTGGTCCAGTGACATTACCACTACATCACCACCTTCCCAAAGTTACATATGAAAGCTTGAACTTTAAGTGAGCAACTCTGAGCTCACACTGGAGCCCATCAGAGTGCAGAAGCACCATCGAGGAGCCATATAATTCACTAGCATCAGCCCATCTCTCTACGCTTTCCCAATGATTGAGTCAGACTCAATGGACTGAGCCAAGACTCCAGTTAAGTTGCTACAGAAATGGTTTTAAACCAAAGGGGGGAAAAAAATGCAGCACGATGGGGAAAGAGCAGAGGAGTGCGACTAATTAGATAGCTCTTCCAAAGAACTGGCACAAACACAATGGGCCGAATGTCCTCATTCAGTGCTGTATGATTTTTGCTTCTCCTCCTCAGTCTATTTATCTAGAAAAGCAGTAGCAAAAGCTCCAGCCATTCTTACTGCTTCAGAATCACTGGGATCTCCACGTGACATCAATTTTTTTTAAAAAGCACAATTTAGTGCAACAGCCAGACACAATCTCTGTAGCACAAGTAAGTGGAAAAGGAAATTGCCTGAAATTTGGGTTTTGCAAATTATAATCTAAATTGATCAGAAATATTTCTGTATGTGAATTGATGTACAGCATTAGGGGATAAAAACAGTCTCACAAATCTCGTGTCAAATAGTAATTCCTCATGTAAACCCACTGGCCAGTTTATACAGAAAGGAGTGAAATGCAGTCATACAAGAAAAGGAATTTCAAACACAGTATTTCTGCGGTTATTTCATCATCCTGCAGCAACACCTTGAAATGATGCTCTTTAAATATTGCCGGACACAAACTAAGGAAATCCTCGAAGTTTATAAAAGGGTAGTGGAAATCTGGAACTCTCTCCCCCATTAAGCTGTTGAGGCTCGAAGTTGGTTTGAAAATTTCAAAGCCAGAATAATAGATTTTTGTTGTGCAAGGGGATTCACACTTACAGAACAAGGCAGAAAAAAAAAGGGATTGAGAAACAGATCAGCCACAATCTAACTCAATGATGGAACCGCTTGCACCTACCGATCCCACCCTTCTTCTCCTCCCAGCACATAGATCTTGCCGTCGATCACAGCCACTCCTGGCCGGTAGCGTCTCTCGTTCATGGGGGCACACATCTTCCAAACATTGGTTTCAGGGTCATACTGTTCCACCTTGTCTGTGTTCTCTGTTGAGGCATGCCAGCCACCTGGGGAGGAGATGTACAAACTTACACACTCAGCAAGTTTATTGCCGCTTCCCAAACACATGTGCCCCACTTTCCACTGTACCCGTCCAGGGGAGGGCAGCAACCCTTCTCCAATTCCTTTGCCGTTCTGTTAGTTTTCAGCTGTGCGCTGTTTGTGCTGGTTCTGCTCTACAATGCAGAGAGCCGATCACATAGAATAGCGTAATGGCAGGGAGCAGCATACCAGTATTTACTGAAGCCAGCTCCCTTAACCTCAGGGTATGTTCTGAGAAACTACAGTTCCATTTCTCTATAGTGCTTCTCCAATAAGACCATTTATATAGACTGTAGGAGAATGACCCAACACCATTGCCACTTGGGCTGCAACAGTCAAGAAGGCTCACCACCACCATCTCAATGGCAACTAGGGAGGGGCAATAAATACCAGCCTTGCCAGGGTCTCCCACATCCAGAGAATGAAGAGAAAAGATGCACATACCTCCCGCAGGCTGCAGTCCACCAACTCCACTTACAAAACCAACATTACTAGATTCACCCTCCCAAACATTTCTATGCCCAGCTTCAGTAGACGGGCAATAGGACATTTCTTCCCAAATCTTTCACTAGCTGGTCACATAGGGACAGTTTCCTTTACACAAGTGGCCCCCACAAAAACCATGTGGCAAAATTATAATGTGACAAAATGTAAACAGTTCAATTGTGTACCAAGTCTGGTTAGAACATAGAACAGTACAGCACAGTACAGGCCCTTCGGCCCTGGCGATAGCCCTTTCTGCCCTGGATTGTAGTGGGTTCAGATTGTTGGTTTTACATTGATTTTTCTTGTTCCAACTTAAAAATATGTATACAGGAAGTGCATTTATGAATTGAGTCAATTGCAAGAGAAAATTGGATTTATACAGCACCTTTAACATAGTAAATCATTCCAGCACTTCACAAGAGCAATATCAGGCCATATAAAGAGATATTGGGACAGATGACCCAAGCTTGGTCAAAGTGGTAGGTTTTAAGTATCATCTGAAAAAAGACAGAAAAAAAAAAATGAGGGGTAGAGGTGGGAATTCAGAGATTAGGGCCTAGGCAGGTGAAGGTACAGCCACCAATGATAGAGCAATGAAAAAAAAAAAATCAGGAAGGCACAAGAGCCCAGAACTGGAGGAGCACAGAGATCTTGAAGTGTTGTAGGGCTGGAGGAGGTTGTAGGATTTGAAAACAAAGGATGAAAATTTTTGAAAGCGAGCCATTGCTGATGGAGCCAGCGTAAATCAGCGCTGACAGGGGTGATGGACGAACAGGACTTGGTGCAAGTTCAAAAGCTATTTCATTACCCATAATGCACTTTGGAACATGAAGTTGTGAAAGGCGTTACAGAAATGCAAATCTTCCTTTCTCACTTCTTACCAATGACGTAAATCTTTCCTTGGAGGACACAGGCAGCTGAACCAGAGCGTGGAATCTGCATTGGAGCCACCTCGGACCAGGCATTGATTTTCGGGTTGTACACCTGAACCAGATCCATCCCGTCACCATCCTCCAACACAGCACCCCCTGCAAAGTCAAACCTCATTAGCATTAGATTTCACCAACTTCCATAAAGCTTCAGGGCAACAAATTTGAATACTTTTTTTGCCATTTGTCATCATCTTTCCTTCCCTCCTCATCTGTCCCAAACGTACCCTCCAATGGTCCAACTCACTACTGTGGACATTGATGCTATTCCTGCTTCAGCCAGTAGGAGTGCTCTCGAGCTTTCCTTACTCCACAAGCCTCAGGCCTCCAACGCTCTGAAGTCAAAACTTGCCCAAAATCAGCAAATCAAATTCACAGGAGAGCTAGAATTCAAATGTGTCCTTGTCTGTTGGCCAAAGGTCATGAATGCAACCAGAGTTAAAGGCAGACAGAAGCTTCAAACATTAAAAGGTGAGCGATATTTAAATTCCCATGTTGTCCCTTTGCATTTACCTCTACTCTGTTCAGAGGCGGCAAAACATGGTTGACAATTTGATAACAACCAACACTGGTCAACTGTGAAAAAGACAAGGCAGGAAACTGGTCCTTTTTGTAGGGGTGAATTTGCCCTAAGCATCCTTCAACCAGAACAGGGAAACAGTAGATCACGATTGTGGGAGCTTGCTGTGCACAATCTGGCTGTCACACTTCCAACATCACATCAGTGACTGGAGTTCAAAAGTATTTAATTAACTGCCAAGCATCTTGGGACTTCAAAAGGTCATGAAAGGTGCTAGATAAATGCAAGTCCTTTGTCTCTTAGAACCTCACAAGGCAGTTATAGTCAGTGCTGAGTCCAACAGGTATCCGGGACAGTATCACATTTTATTTTACCTGCTACATACAGAAGTCCATGAAAAGCCACCACAGCCGGACTCGTCACTGCCATCTTCATGGATTCCAAGAAGTGCCATGTGTTTGTGTGTAGATTGTAACATTCCACAGAATCCAGCCTCGATGATCCTTCCCATCCTCCCACTGCAAAAACAAAGCCATCCAACATGGCAAGGCCTGCCAGAGGGGGGAGGGGAGGAAAAAAAAAAAAAAACTCAATTCAACTCCTCATTCCAAACTGTATTACCACCAACAGAACTGTCCATACATCTAGAGAACACACATGGGGGAAACAATTAACTGGTATAGTGGATCATACGCTAGCCATTCACCTCCATTACCCAGATTCAAAACCAGCCTGGCTGGGTATAATAGCATAGCATGCAAGTGAACTAATAATCTAGAAAATACACATTCAGATCCCACTATTGCAGTCTGAGAATTTGAAAATAATCTGGAGTCAGTAAAAGTGACCATGAAGTTGCGGGATGGTCTCAAAAATCCAACTGTTCATTAATGTCCTTTAGAGAAGGAAATGTGCCATCATTACCCATCTGTCCTATATTTGACTCCAGTCCAACCCAACTTGATTGACTCTTAACTCCCCCTTGAAGTGGCCCAGCAAGCCACTCAGTTGTATTAAACTGCTACATGGAGCAGTTAAAGAACAAATCTCACCAGCAACTTCTCAGGACAACTCGGGATAGGCAATTAAAATACCAGCCTTGCTAACAGTGCCCACACCCTGACAATCAATTATTAAAAAAGCCCAACTTAACGGAAGTCCCCCTGTGGGTTGGTGCCCATGTGGATTCAGCGTGACAATCAGTCTGTGTCATCAGAGCTAACAGCTCAATACACTAACTTGGAATGAGCTGACTAGCCACAGAATTGGAAATGGAAATGAGAGTGTTCCAATCCGGGGTGGGGGGGGGGTGGTGATGTTTGTGAGGCACATTACAGGCAGCTTTACACCATTCAGCAACACCTCACCTTGACCCCAAAATTCATACAAGTGTAACAAAAACACTGAAAATGACCCCCGTGTTTCGGACCAGTTTGCTTTGTGCAGTCAACATTCCAAGAGGGGTTAGAAACCAATCTAACTGAATGTGACAATGGGGTTAGTATGGACTTAACCAACCGAGCCCAGCACGATGCCTGCTCCTAGATTCCAATATCTCAGCTGCTCTCTCTTTGCTGCAAAGAAAATCTAGGGAAGCTGATTAATATACACTCTCATGTTCTTACATATAAAAGAGGTTGCGAGAAACAGTATCTACAATATCTTTGAGAAGGGGAAGTAGATAGACATGAGAAAAAAGTTATGAGAATGAAAGCTGTTAGAGAACCAGAACAGACTCAATGGGCTGATTAGCTCCACAAAGTTTAATCAAAACTTTTTTGCAAAGACATTTGTTACAAACTCCAGGTCTGTTCTAGTTATTTCCTCTGGTTCGGCCTCACTATTGAGCAAGTTTGAGGTCTGCGGGCATCAAGGTTTTTTTGGGGTTTTTTTTTTTAATAAGAGATACAGCACTGAAACAGGCCCTTCGGCCCACCGAGTCTGTGCCGACCATCAACCACCCATTTACACTAATCCTACATTAATCCCATATTCCTACCACATCCCCACCTGTCTCTATATTTCCCTACCACCTACCTATTCTAGGGGCAATTTATAATGGCCAATTTACCTACCAACCTGCAAGTCTTTTGGCTTGTGGGAGGAAACCGGAGCACCCGGAGAAAACCCACGGAGACACAGGGAGAACTTGCAAACTCCACACAGGCAGTACCCAGAATTGAACCCGGGTCGCTGGAGCTGTGAGGCTGCGGTGCTAACCACTGTGGAAAAGGTTGCCTCACTGGGATAAATCTTATATCAGAACACCTAGATCAGTTAGTACCAGCAACTTCAGATGCATGAAAAGAGACAGCTCAAAACGGGAGAGTCTTCCCCTCGTCTCCCCGGGAGAGACGCTCAGCGACACAAGGATGAGGAAATTGGGGACAAGCTGTGCAGTGAGCTATTCCTGCAGTGCCTGTTGCTGCCGATGAAGATTCTATCCTCCTGTACACCATCAGGGCAAACCTTGTAACGTGTCTAAAGATATGGGAACACCAGCAAGTGAATGGTGTCTGGTGAGCAACCATTGTGTATAGGTTGTTCAAAACTTCCCTTCATTGCCCTGTAGGGTGCCCATCACACTCTGTCCTCGCTCTCACATCCCACTCCCCTGCACTCACACATACCCTTAATATTTTTTAAATTGAAAATATTTACCAACTTTTAAAAAACTATTGTGGATTCTGCTTTCATCTGTTTTTGGTAGATCATTATCACTGCAGCCTCCGACTATCCTCCTCACTTCTAATGCAGAGACATAAACCCTGGGGTTGTGTTTGGGGCTGTCCACAGTTACTCTTTCAGTGAATTTGTTCTGTACGGAGGTCATGTCACTTGCACGTTGTCGAAGCTGCTGTCTAAGTCAATGATTAGCTCATTTACCTTTTGAGGACATTTCCTCCATCGAGGGGCCTGCTCCCCTCCTCCATCGGCACAGTCTGAAGGTGGACAGGTGACTTAACTATCACTTGGTGTTGGCCAGTTGTGGGTGGTCCCATCTACTCCATCACAGTTGCAGGTTTTAAACAGCTCACCCCAACACCTTGATAAGACATTCCACATTCTTTAAAAAAAAAACCCTCATGTCAAAAATCTTTCCCAGCCCCTGACCTTCACTCGCGAGGATAATGCCCACACATCTCACGATTGTGGAGCTGTGCTTGTCCTACAGGAGGCACAAGCTGAGGAAGGTCACTTTCACTCCAACACTCATAGATCACATCTACCAACGCAAACTAGCCAGAGTGTTGAGCAGTTCTGGGTGGGAATCAGAGCCAGACAACTTTTAAAGTGTCTAAAAAGAGGGAGGAGGGGCAGGGAAGGGGAAGAAAAGATTTTTGGTAAAGATGATTACCTAGTTCAGATCGTGCCACGTTCATTGCTGCCATCTCGTGCCACATATCAAAACACGGGTCATAGCGCCACATCTCTTTGCTCGCAGAACCATCAGGAAACTCCCCGCCGGCCAAGTAAAGGGTCGAACCTACTCAAAGAACTGGATTGTTATTGTTCAATCACCCAACATTTCAGACAAACTCATCCAGACACCCCCTGCCTGGATAAACTTACAAGCCCAGTATAAGGTGCAAGTCTTGCAGGTATTACAAACTCAAAAAAACAGGTAGAAAATTCCACATTATAGTTCAGGATCAGCATTTCTCCAGTTGCTCTCATAGCATCTGTTGGACTTGTACTCATTTCAAACACTGCACTTGTGTTCTTGACAAAAGGGCAACTTTGATAGCAGACCAACATTTATATCTTGCGTGGACAGCACACTACAGGTTAATAATTCCCCACTGGTAATAGCATAATGCTCTGGAGCTCCCCCTAGAAATCCCTCCCTAAACCTCTCATCTCCTTTAAATTGCTCCATAAAACTAACTCTTTGTCCAAGCTTTTGGTCATCTGTCCTAATATCTCCTTAAGTGGCTCAGTGTCAAATTTTGCATGACGACACTCCTGTGAAGCATCTTGGGATGTTTTACTACATTAAGGTGCTATAGAAATGCAGTTGGTGGTTGGAGACCACAAGAGGGCTACCAACTGAACCAAGCTGGTAATGGATGGTACAGGATTACAGCAAGTGAGGAAGCAAAATAAGGCAATTAATGTTACAATGGGCTAGTATGGGTAGGTCAACAAGATAAGACAGTTAAACAGGAGTCTTTTTTAAACTATGCTGCTCCGCTCACATCCCTCGTGACCAATCTGTGTGTGTGAACTTGGGGTATTACAGGATACTTGACTGTTGAGAAAGTGTTTGACTTGGAGGATTGCTCCCCTGGTATTTCTTACATTTTTACACTAATGTCTTTAGAGAAACTACTCACAGAGGCCATTGGAAAATATGAAGTGCACAGGAATGCGAGCAGCTGTTTTATTCAGCTGGCCCCGAATTTAACATCGGTCACTTAGTTTTTATTGGCCCATTTCATTCATTCTTTCTCCTAAAGTATCTATGAACAGATCCAACTCTGTCAGACTGAGCGTAGAGACTGCATACTAAAACTACTCAGGACAACCTTCAAACTTTAACACTCAATGATTTGCCATTAGAAGGTTCATGTACTCCAGAATTTAAAACAATAGGAAGGCAAATAAAGATTTTAAGCTACTGGTTACACATGACAGCAGGAATAATCTTTAAGAGTGGAACTGTGGGACTGTAACCCCGAATAAGGAGCAGTCCACAGGACAGGAGGGGAGAAAGACAACATTCGAGATGCGGTGCGAGGGACAATTTTTCTCCATGAATCTTGGCAAACACCTGCAGTTGGTCCATTTAATAAGTTCGCCCCAGTCACTGTTCTTGACCCCATACCTATATAAAATAAATTGTGGAGGGTATCACCTCCCTCAGTGTCCCTTAAAACGGTGCAGTGAAACCTCCAAGAGAGAACATTTAAAACTCATCTTGACTGAACATACTCGCACACTTCCTGTGATAAAAGAATGGTAAAAGTCCACACCAGCCATACCTGATGCAACAAGTCCATGCTTACTAACAGCAAAGGGCAAATAGGCGAGGCACTTCCACTGACGGCTAACAGGATCAAAGCTTTCCACACTGCGGAGAACCACTTTGTCATCTTCCCCTCCGACCGCAATTATTACCTCGGTTGTACCTGGAACAGCAAATGGCCAGCGCCATTTATAAACTTGTTAACTACCTAGAACTTGTACAAAGAATGACTTGTATTTCTATCGCTCCTTTTACAACTTCAGGATATCCCAAAGCATTTCACAGCCAGTGAAATTTCTGAAGTGCAGTCACCATTGTAATGTCAAAAATGTGGCAGCTAATCTGGGCACAGCAAAATCCCACTGACAGTCGCCTGGTGATCTGTTGGTGATGTTGGTTGTGGGATAAATATTGGCCCCAGGACACTGGTGAGAACTCCCCTGCTTTTCTCTGGATCGTGCCCCAGGGTCTTTTACATCCACCCAAGGGGGCAAACAGGGCCCCAGTTTAATACCTCTTCCAAAAGACGGCACCTCAGACAGTGCAGCACTCCCTCAGTATGGATTAGATTATGTGCTCAAGTAACTGGATTGGAATTCGAATCCACCCTAATGATTCAGAGGAGAGGGCTAGCCATCTAAACCACAGCTGGTATATCCCCTTTCACTGAGGTTTATCCATATAGAATCGGAGATAGGGTCCAATGTCAAAATGGAGAGGGGTGGGAGCGAGAAAGCAAAGGAGTATCCATTAACAGCTGACATGGTCAGGGACCCTCTCTCCACAATGTCCATGAAAGCAGGCTCAGGGTGCACAGTCTGTGCTCGTGTGAGAGACAGAGGCCACACAGGATGCATGTGAATCCTCTGTATCAGAGAGTACTGCCAAGTACATTTGGGCTGGATCCTAACTCATCTTGACTGATGAGAAGCACTAAGACAAGATAAAACCATAGCTACAACTGGACAACACCCCGAGGGAGTGGCACGATTCTGCCAAGCAAATACCATTTGTTCCGTACTTTGAGCTCTTGCACTGGAATCAAGCTCTATGACAAAGAAAGGTCAAAATATAGAGGGTGTGGGAAGATCTGAGGAAGGAGGCGGCATACAAGTTATTTAGATTTGGGAAAAAGTTGTCAAGAATGTAACATTTGAAAAGGGGAATAAAGATGTTTGTAACTCAGCTGTGTTTAAATAATATGCCACCATTCATCTCTGGATGACAAAAAGTGCTCCCATGGTTTCTGTTTGCAACATCCCAGAATCCTAATGCACGTTAGCCGTGGCTCAGTGAGTAATATTCTCGCCTCCCAGTCAGAAGGTTGTGGGTTCGAGTCCCATTCCAGAGACTTCAGCATCCAGGCAGACACTGCCAGCGCAGTACTGAGGGAGTGTTACACTGTTGGAGGTGCCGTCTTTCAGAGGCGACATTAAAACCAAGGCTCCGTCTGCTCTTTCAGGTGGGCGTAAAAGATCCCATGGCACTATTTCAAAGAAGAGCAGGAGAGTTATCACGTGTTCCGGCCAACATTTATCCCTCATCACAAAAAAAAATTATTTGGTCTTTTTCACATTGCTGTTTGTGGGATCTTGCTGTGTGCAAATTGGCTGCTGTGTTTCCTACAATACAACAGTGACTACACTTCAAAAAGTACTTTCGGACACCTCACGTTCCTGCTTTTAGAAGTGTCGAGTCACAGAACTGAACACCTGGTTGCTGCTGCACTCACCAGTGGATCTGCGAGGACGAGTCCTGGAGCTAAAGAGTTCCCCACGTCTGTCTTGTAACAAGAGGTAGTCCTTGGCTTCGGAAATCAATCGCTGGCACGCAAGAGACTCCTGGACAATGCTCAGTGACTCTATGATGTCATGGATGTAATACGGACTAATTAAGGGCAGACGAACGTGCTCCAAAATCTGAAAGCAGTTTAAAAAGTGTGACTGCAGTTTCCTATACAAAAAGGAAAAGCTTGCCAAAAATGCACTGAACTGTCACCCCAGTCCCAGTTTGGAATGATAGATCATGCCAACATACACATTAGGAGCAGGAGTAGGCCACTCGGCCCCTCGAACCTGCTCCACCATTCAGTATCGTGGCTGATCTGATTGTAATCTCAACTCCACATTCCCGCCTACCCCCAATAACATTTCACCCCCTTGCTTATCAGGAATCTATCTACCTCTGCCTTAAAAATATTCAAAGGCTCTGCTTCCACTGCCTTTTGAGGAAGAGAATTCCAAAGACACTCAACCCACAGGGAAAAAAAAAAATTCTCATCTGTCTTAAATGGGTGACCCCGTATTTTTAAACAGTGACCCCTAGTTCCCGATTCTCCCACAAGCGGAAACATCCTTTCCACATCCACCCTGTCAAGATCCCTCAGGATCTTATGTTTCAATCAAGTTATCTCTTACTCTTCTAAACGCCAGCGAATACAAGCCCAGCCTGTCCAACCTTTCCTCATAGGACAACCTGCCCCTTCCAGATATTAGTCTAGTAAACCTTCTCTGAACTGCTTCCAACGCATGTGGAAGGAAGGGTCAGGTTCTAAGATCGAAAGAAATAGGAGCAGGGGGTAGGCCACTCGGCCCCTTGAGCCTCTTCCACCATTTGAAAAGATTATGGTTGATCAGATTGTGGCCTTAACTCAAGATTTAATAGAGGTATTTAAAATCATGAGGGGTCTGGACAGAGTAGATAGAGAGAAACTGTTCCCACTCATGAAAGGATTGAGGACGAGAGGGAACAGATTTAAAGTATTTGGTAAGAGAAGCAAAAGTGACATGAGGAAAAACTTTTTCACACAGCGAGTGGTTAAGCTCTGGAATGTGCTGCCTGAGAACGTGGTGGAGGCAGATTCAACTGAAGCATTCAAAAGGGAATTAGACTGTTATATGAAAAAGGAAGAATGTGCAGGGTTATGGGGAGACGGCAGGGGAATGGAACTCAGTGAAATGCTCATTAGGAGAGCCGGTGCAGACACGATGGGCCGAATGGCCTCCTTCCGCCCTGTAACAATTCTGTGATTCTGTGAATTAAACCTCCCATGACTCTGCTCGGGCACAATGGGCTGAATGACATTGGCTGTATCACTCAGTGACCCTGTTCACAGTTAGGAGGCGTAGAGGCAATTTAACTGTTTGTTGTAACCGGTAGAGAAGGATTTCAGTGCCACCTCTAAAGGCAAGATCAGCAGATCTCAAAAGGATTGTGGATGTGATATTATTAAATGAACAATTTTATGTCCAGCAATTTCCACAAGATGATTTAATCAGGCCGTCAGGCTCACAGTTTAAACATGGTGACGGTGGAGTGAAAAATTACTGGACTGAGAACCATCTCCATTTCAATTCCAAAATCCTATATTGACTTGGCTACTCTAATGCTCACAGTCTCCACTGGCACCAGACACTGTTCCTGCCTCCATCTGCACCAGTGATATTGTTGGCACAACCAGTCATCTTTCTGCTGAGGGATGGGAGCACACTGACTAGAGAGAGGGTTTGTGGAAGGAAAGCAATGCAAGGACAGAACACAAGTAAATTAAGAGAATCTTGGAACCATACCAAAAACAGACACTTGGGATTGCTTCATTATACAAGGCAAGGGGGGGGTGGGGAAGAGACACAGCTGTACATTAGAAACAGTCACAAAAGATTCCCAGTTTAAAACACAAACTTGGTTGCTCAGAGAGGTTTAAAAATCTGGGCCTATTTCACTTCAGGTGAATTGATAGAGGTTTATAAAATAGTTAAAACAAAACTTGCATTTATATAGCACCTTCAACATTGTAAAAACATCACAAAGCACTTCACAAGCATTTCTGACAGAGGAGATATCAGGGCAGGTGGCCAAAAGATTGGTCAGAGATAAATTTACAGAACATCCTGAAAGGAGGAGAGGGGTGGAGAGGTTTAGGGAGGGAATTCAAGCTTGGGGCCCTGGGCAGCTGAAGGCACGGCTACCAATGGTGGAGTGAAGAAGATTGGGGACGCACAGATACCAGAATTAGAGGAGTGCAGTGGGGCCGGAGGAGATGAGAGAGGTAGGGAGGGGCGGGGCCATGAGGGATCTGAAAACAATGATGAGAATTTTTAAATTGTGGTGTTGCTGGACTGGGAGATTTATAAAGAAAAGACAGAACCAGTGAAATGGCAGAGCAGGTTTGATGAGCTTTTCCTGCTGGAAGTTAATCTACAAACAATTTATTCAGGATCAAAATACTGTGAGGAAAGAAATTGCAGGGATATGGGTAAAGAGCAGGTGAGTGACACGAGCTGCACTGCTCTTTGAAAGAGCTGGTGCAGACTCGATGGGCCGAACTGCCTCCTTATCTGCTGTACAAGTCTCTGATTCTATATGAAATTGCTAGCACCGTGCACACCATAAAGAATTAACATACACAGAAATTATAACATAGAAACAGGCCATTTTGGCTCCTCAACCTGTGTTGGTGTTTATCCCCCACACGAGTAATATCCTAATCCCATGTGCCTATTGTCATATCCCTTTATCCCACTTTCCTTCAATCAAGTATCTAACCTCATCTTAAACGTTGGCCTGGCCCCTCATTCGATCACTAACTCCAGGAGTGCAGTTAATAACCCCACAACCCAGTGTGGAGAGAAAAAAAAAATAAAGTTTCTTCTTCTCTGTTCCAAAGCTTTTACATTTAATCTCCACCCTTAACCCCAACCACTGCTTTTATCAAATCCATCCCAGCAGTCTAAACGTCAAACACCTCCATTTTCAGGTCACTATGGGGAGGCAGCAGAACACAAGAATGTCCTTTACCTTCTCAAAGTTCTGTTTTCTCGAGTGATCCTTTTCCAACCAGAGGACAACAGCCTCGAAGACCATCTCCTCCGTGGTGATACTCAGCTCGTCGCTGGCGATAATTTCCGTCAGCTTCTCTGCCGACAGCGAGAGGAACTCCTCCTGCATGTGAACCACACTGAAATGCTGCAGGATGTAGTCCAGGCTTTTGGTTTGCAGCTCCACGCAGGAGTGGGCCTCAGCGAAGCAGTGGATGCCCACACAGTTTGTCTCTTCCATCTGCCGCTCCATGAACTTACAGCAGGCTTCCCGTACAGGCATGATGTCCAACAGGTTGGCAGCTGCCAGCAAGGCCTGGACATTGGCTCGTGTGATGAGCACACGGGCTGTATAGGAATAGGCCACCAACAACCCCACCATCTGTGGCTCGACACCATTTATCGCCACCCGCTCCTGCCGGGACTCAACCAGGTCTGTGGAAAACATGGCCCTGAAGTAGGAACTGAAGGAGGCGAGAACGATGCGATGACAGGGGAATTCCTGACCGTCACAACACAGAATAACATCACAGAAAGCGTTGTTCAGTCGCAAGCTGTTGAGTCCATCCAGAACTTTGCTGGAATGCTCTGATTCGAGAAATAAGTAGTCCTCACACTCTAATTGGTTCCGAGTGTCCTCAGTGAGCAGTTCCATATTACCCTCCTCCCAAAAATTACCCCTGTCAAATACAAGGGGACACATTAATTTATAAAAAGCCAACCCATCTCCCTTTGGCAAAGCTCACACCAGAGGATACAGGGTCAAGTAACACCTCATAGAATCTTACAGCAGGGCAGGCCATTCAGCCCATCCTGCTTCTTTGAAAGAGAGAGTCTGGGTATGGTGTATTCTGCTGCCAACAGCCAGTAGAGTCTAATATAATTCCTTAACTCACTGGTAGCACCCTCACCTCAGACTGTGAAAGTCATAGGTTCAAATCCCACTCCAAGACTTCAGTGTATAATCCAGAGCAGTGCGCTGGGGCAGATAAGGTGTTAAACCAAGGCCCCAACTGCCCCTCGGGTGGATTTAAAAGATCTCATGGCCACTCATGCCACATCGGGCGGCACAGTGGCGCAGTGGTTAGCACCGCAGCCTCACAGCTCCAGTGACCCAGGTTCGGTTCTGGGTACTGCCTGTGCGGAGTTTGCAAGTTCTCCCTGTGACCGCGTGGGTTTCCGCCGGGTGCTCCGGTTTCCTCCCACAGCCAAAGACTTGTAAATTGACTGTTGTAAATTGCCCCTAGTGTAGGTCGGTGGTAGGAGAATGGTGGGGATGTGGTAGGGAATGTAGGATTAGTATAAATGGGTGGTTGTTTGGTCAGCACAGACTCGGTGGGTCGAAGGGCCTGTTTCAGTGCTGTATCTCTCTGACTATCCCAAGAGCAGCAGGTGAGTTCTCCCTGCACTCTTTGACTAATATTTATCCCTCAACTGAAAACAGATTACCTGCTCATTATCACATTGCTGTTTGTGGGAGCTTGCTGTGCGCAACTTGGCTACTGTTTACTACATTGTAGTGACTGCACTTCAAAAAGTACACCATGGCTGCAAGGTCATGAAGGATTCTGTACAAAATATCAGTGCCTTCGTGATCATGAGCTTTAACATTAACTCTGTTTGTCTCCTCACAGATGCTGCCTGACCTGTTGAATATTTCCAATATTTTCTGTTTGTATTTTTAGATTTCCAGCATCTGCAGTATTTTGCCTTTGTACTAGTGAACATGTCAACGTGAGAGAGACTTTTGGATATATTGCAACTGACAAAACAAAAGTGTAACCAACAGTGCAAGGGAAAGAGCAGAGAGTGGGACTAATTAGATAGCTCTTTCAAACACCTGGCAAAGGCATGATGGGTCGAATGGCCTCCTTCTGTGCTACAAGAGTCTACAAAATCAGCAAACGTAAGCTTAGATCAGAATTTTGGGTTTAGTCGCTGTTGGCATTTGCAATTTTTAAACGCCAGTCAAGAGGGAGCAGCTAGTAATGCTGACTGTCCCCCAACAGCAAGAACTGGCTTGCTATATCCAATTTAAAAAACTTTCTGGAGATACAGCACTGAAACAGACCCTTCGGCCCACCGAGTCTGTGCCGATCATCAACCACCCATTTATACTAATCCTACATTAATCCCATTACCCGCTCACATCCCCACCTTCCCTCAATTCCCCTACCACCGACCTATACTAGGGGCAATTTATAAGGCCAATTTACCTACCAACCTGCAAGTCTTTGGCATGTGGGAGGAAACCGGAGCACCCGGAGGAAACCCACGCAGTCACAGGGAGAACTTGCAAACTCCGCACAGGCAGTACCCAGAATTGAACCCGGGTCCCTGGAGCTGTGAGGCTGCGGTGCTAACCACTGCGTCGCCCACATTTAACCTTTGCCCAAGTGAATTTATTTTCTACAGTTACAATGTATTAGGGAAAAGATGATTCTAATCATTGTGGGGCTCAGAAAGGATGACGAAAATCTTTCCGAACTCAATCACACCAGACTCCAACCGAACATTGCTGCGACTTGTACAAGTAAACTCCCCAACTGAAGATATCTAAATCCCAGCTCATTGTCGGTGATTAACATTTACTGAAGCAACAACATACCAGCATCGTTGAGATGTCTCAACAGCAGATCAAAGGGCAGCAACAAGAGGTTGAAGCATCTCAGTCTCCCCTCAACTCCCATTTGTTGCTTTAGAACAGGTTACAGGCAGCCCGAGAACATCAACTCTACATTTTATGTAGAGAGGATCCTCCGCATAATTAGCTTCTACTGACTAACACATTCACAAAGGTGCAAGATTAGGGGTAGATCTTACTCCAATCTCTGAAATGGGACATGAACCCCACAACCTCCAAACACAAGCCAAAGTGCCACCCACTAAGCCATGGCTAGCTCTTAGCAAGTGGATTTTTTCTCCAGTTGGAACATTAAACAAAGAATTAAACACTTTTGCTCCAAGTTGTGGGCACTGAGGCATAAAAAACAGCTGCAGTGCTTAAATCTTGTTGTAGTCCCAAGGCTGACTCCATGATGTCTTAAAGAGTCTCTGATGACACAGGGAATGATCTAACGGGATATTATGTGCCACCTCCCAGTTTTAATTCATTCTGGGAATGTGGCCATTGTTGGTCAAGTCCAGCCTTTATTGTCCATCCCTGGTTGCCCTGAGACAGTGGAGTGGGCTGCCTTCTTGAACTGCTGCAGTCCACGTAGATTTGTAGCGGTTTGATATTAAATAGAATGCTAGGCCATTCCGTACAGTGAACCAATAGTCACTGCTCAGGCTGACAGCGAGAGCAGTCATCAGCTGAGGTTCTGGAACAGAGACAGCACTCAGAACTATATGCCAGTGTGACCCAGCACGAGACACAGATTCCACTCTCAGTGCTAATGGAGCCCCTCCCTCCCCCCCACCCCCACACTCCCACTGCCTCCCATTAATAAAGGACTCTGCCTGCCTTAGCCAGGAATCAGCTACCAAATTCTACTGGGCAGAAGAGATCCTTTCCTGTTTGTACTGCTAGAAGCTACTGCGCTCAGGGTGGGGGCCAGGAAGCAGAGTTAAGTGTTGTTTTCACTCAACTTCTGCTAAATGTTAAACATCTTTTAAACCAAATCTTTCCCTATTTAGGACACAAAACAGAAATAGGAGAAATCTGGACAGCAACGAAAAGCAAACTGCCTTTCCCCGTGACAGTGTCACCTGTCCAACATTTAGCTATTCTGGGACTAGCCGTACCCAAACATCTTTCCCAAAAATTACCCATCCTCATTTTCAAATCCCTCATCCCTCCCAATCTCTAACCTCCTCCAGCTCCACAACCCTCCGAGATCGCTGTGTTCCTCTAATTCTGGCTTGAGCATTCCCGATTTTAATCCCTCCACCATTGGTGGCTGTGTCTTCAGATACCAGGAATTTCCTCCCCTAAACATCTCCATCTCTCTAACTCTCTTTCCTCTTCAAAACCAACCTCTTTGACCAAGCTTTTGGTCACCTGCCCCAGTATCTCCTTATATGGCTCAGTGTCTAATTTTGCTTTCCAAAACTCCTGTGAAACACCTGGGGACATTTTACTACATTAAAAAGGTGCTACATAAAAAGGAGTTGTTGTTGGTAGAACATTTGAAACAATATTGGAATAATACCTACCAGCAGGAAGATATCTGCCAACATAAGAACTGAAGTCAATGGAGACACCCCAAGTAATGCAGTGACCCGGAGCTCCCGGTCACATATTTAATTTGCAAGCTTCAAGACATTAACCTGGAACAGTATCAGCTGTTAATGTTAGTCTGCATTTACATGGCAGCAGGATTCCTGACACACGAGTTCTCTCTCCACAGCCACAATCATCTACATCATCTTTAACAGAGACAGAAGCGACAGTAATGCTGCCACACAGAACGCAACAAGACTACATCACTGCAGCATCTGGCAAACTGAAGACAATGCCACTTTCACATGGAGGGCGGAAAATAACATTACCTCACTCCACATGCTGCAACTATTACAATGCATGGGTTATCATTGATGATTGCAGCTGAACTCTTGTTAACTTGCACACCCAGTTTAAGCAGTGGACAATCAGACATGCACAGAAAGGCAGTATTCAGCTCCGTAAGACTGCAACGGGAAAGTAGCACCTGAGCTTGTAACCATTGCAGAGATGGACACACCTCTCATCAACTCAAGCCAAGATCTCTCCCCCCCCCCCCCCATTGCAGCTGGGACGGCTCTCCAATGTGCAGTGGAGACCTTTTTTTCTATTTTTTTTTTGCAAATGATAAGCTGAGCAGTGAATTTGCAATAGGATTTTTAGAGGAAAGCCTCCCTGTGTGCACACCCGAATCACTGTCTCTCCCTGGACCCGGGAGCTGTCAATCACCCGGACGCACATACCTGGCTCCGCTTCGCACTCCTGCAAGAAAACTCTGCTCGGAAGCGGAAATCAGCCGCCAGCTCTTATTTCCGCCACTTTAACTCCACCCACTTGCACACACACATAATTCCTGGAATCTCCTACAAGGGAAGGTCTGCAAAGAAAAAACAAGGAATAAGCAGGGGGAAGGCCACTGTGTTAAGGTCCTCCTGTTAGAGTGAACCGAGGGGCTGGAACCTGTATAAAACCCCTTGGGCTGGATTGCACCAAAATATGGTTTTGTTGTGTAATGCAAATCTACATTGCATGTGGAATGGAAGGCTTGTGAGGAAACTCACCTTCTGTATTGAAGAAAACTGATTTGCACTTCCTGGAATGGCAACTTGGAATTCTTTTGTAATGTTACAGATTTTTTATGAACAAAGTATATTTTTGGGGGATGAAAAACAAGGAATAAGCATAAAATCATAGAAGCTTAGAGCAATAAGGTGCAATCCAGTTACTGCTCTGTGATCCCTTGTCTCACAGAGAACCTACAACAACAACTTGTCTTTAGTGAAACATCCCAAGGCACTTCTAAAAATCAATATTTGACAGCGAGCTACCTCAGGAAATGTTTAGGGCAAGAGATAGAAAAGCCTTAAAAGAGGAGAGAGAGGTAGACAGCCAGGTTTAGTTTAGTTTAGTTTAGAGATACAGCACTGAAACAGGCCCTTCGGCCCACCGAGTCTGTGCCGATCATCAACCACCCATTTATACTAATCCCATATTCCTACCACATCCCCACCTGTCCCTATATTTCCCTACCACCTACCTATACTAGGGACAATTTATAATGGCCAATTAACCTATCAACCTGCAAGTCTTTGGCATGTGGGAGGAAACCGGAGCACCCGGAGGAAACCCACGCAGACACAGGGAGGGAATTCCAGAGCTTAGGGCCCAGGCAGTCAAATATGCACCTGGCAATGGTGGAATGATTAAAATCAGGGATGCGCAAGAGCCCAGAGTGGGAGGAGTGCAGAGATCTCAGAGGGTTGTGGGGCTGGAGGAGATTACAGAGATCGGGAGGGCCGAGGTCATAGAGGGATTTGAAAACAAGGATGAGAATTTTTAAATGGAGACACTGCTTGACCGGGAGCCAGTGTAGGTCAGCGAGCACTGGGGTGATGGGTGAATGGTATTTGGTGCGAGTTGGGACACGGACAGCAGATTTTTGGATCACCTCAAGTTGACGGAGGGTAGAATGTGGGAGACCAGATAGAGGTGTGTAGGAATTATTAAATATAGAGATAACAACAACACGGATGAGGGTTTCAGCAGTCGATGAGCAATGGGGTGAAGTCAGGCGATATTACGGAGTTGGAAATAGTCTGTCCTGGTGATGGCACGAATATGAGGTCAGAAGCTCATCTCGGGGTCAAATGTGACACCACGGTTGTGAACAGACTGGTTCAGTCTCAGACAGCTGCCAGGGAGAAGGATGGAGTCGATAGCTGGGGAACAGAGTTGGTAGCAGGGACCATAGACAATGGGCTCAGTCTTCCCAATGTTTAATTGGAGGAAATTTCTGCTCATCCGGTACTGGGTGTTGGATAAACAGTCTGATAGTTTAGCAACGGTGGAGGAGTGGAGAGAGGTGGTGGTGAGGTAGAGCTGGGTGTCATCAGCGTACATGTGGAAATCGGTGAAGTGTTTTTGAATACTTTCGCTGAAGGGCAGCTTGTGGATGAGAAATAGGAGGGGTCCAAGGACTCAGAAGGAGGCCATTTGGCCCATCATTCTGTGACAGATCTTTGAAAGAGCTATCTAATCAGTTCTATCTCCCCCTGTTCTTCCCCCATAGCCCTACAAATCTTTCCCCTTTAAGTATTTATCCAGCTCCCTTTTGAAAGTTACTATTGAATTTGCTTCTACCGCCCTTTCAGGCAGCGCATTCCAGATCGTAACAAATCGCTGCGTAAAAAACAATGATATGCAAAATTAATCTAATAAACTTACAACACAGAAACAGGATATTTGTCCCAATCAGTTCATGTTGGTCTTTATCCTCCACATGAGCAATAGTCCAAATCCCAGGGGCCTGCCCTGTTCCCAAATCCCTTTATTTCCCTTTCCTTCAATCACCTATCTAACCTGATCTTAAATGCAGACATGGCCAAATTTTGTTTGGTAATGCTCCAAAGAAGCACTTTGGGTATTTCACCATGTTAAAGGGGCTTTATAAATGCAAGTTATTGTTGCATTCCATTCTGTGTGAAGATGTTTCTCCTGGCCTCTGTCCTAAATCTCTTACGTTTAATCTTACACTGATGTAATTCCATTCTAGACCCCTGGAAATGGTTCCTATCTACTCCACCTCATCCCTTTATAATTTTAAATACCTTGATCAATCATTTCCTAGTTATGCTGTCATGAAAACTGCTCCAATTTTAACGTTCTTTCTATTTGCATTTCCTTACAGCAGGCAGTATCCTGGTGAATCTGCACTGTCCCCTCTTTACTGCCTCAATATCCTTAACAGTTACTGGTGACATTTTTCAAACCTGCCTGTAATGAAGAAATAAATTTGTGAGATGGCATCAAGACAGTACAATTGTACAAATGGAGTATTTAAAACAGAAGGTGGCACAGTGGCGCAGTGGTTAGCACCGCAGCCTCACAGCTCTAGCAACCCGGGTTCGGTTCTGGGTACTGCCTGTGTGGAGTTTGCAAGTTCTCCCTGTGACCGCGTGGGTTTCCTCCGGGTGCTCTGGTTTTCTCCCACCGCCAAAGACTTGCAGGTTGACAGGTAAATTGGCCATTGTAAATTGCCCCTAGTGTAGATAGGTGGTAGGAGAATGGTGGGGATGTGGTAGAGAATATGGGATTAATGTAGGATTAGTATAAATGGGTGGTTGATGGTCAGCACAGACTCGGTGGGCCGAAGGGCCTGTTTCAGTGCAAGTAGAATAGGGAGAAAGACCAGTTTGTTTATTTATTTCAGAAAATTTGAAATAAAATGAATATGCAGCGCTATTAATGTTAGATGTTGCATGTTTAAATGAAGACTTAGAAATTGAATATTTTAAAAATAAATGTTTCATTTTCATGTGAACACATCCTTGACAATTTGCAGAATCATAGATTACTTCAATGTATTTCATTTCACCAAGATAGTAATTTGTAATTTATTGAAGATAAATTTACATAAAGATACATATAAGTACTATATGTGTTCAGTGAAGGATAAAAGACTAAGTATTATGTACCAAATAATTACTACATGACTATAATTAACATTACTTCCAAATATATAACATTCCTAAATATAAATGTAGACTTCTAAAACTATGTATTAATTATATACAATTAAACTTATTCTCCCCATATATTGCTGCAAACACAGTTATGAAGCTAATCCCTTCTTTGTAGTGAAGGAGAGAAAGGTGTTTTAAACAGTGCTAAATTAATGCAGGTGCAGTCATTTTAAAAATCAATTTAAATTGGATAAAAGCTAGAGAAATATTAATCAGTTTATTTTTTTGTCCCAAGGTAGGCTTAAGTTTGGGGTGCACTCAATATGCAGTACAGTGATCATTGTGAGCCACAACCTCTAATAACTGATAAAAATGTTTATGATAACGCTGGAGAGGTGTTAGCCCAGTTTGCACCACAATATGTTTCTTGTGATGTGTAATCAGAAATAATCCCTGACAACATGCTTTCAAATCACTGGGGTGAAAATCCACCAAGATTTACAGACCATCTCTACATTTCAGCTTAAAGCCATTGATTTGAAGTCCCCTATGATTATTATCTTATAATGTCAAAGCCTCTTTGACTTTTGTTAACAACTTGCTCTCTCCTTGTTTACCTCGTGTTGCCTTTATTATGTCTCACTTCTACCCTCAATGCTTCTGCACACCTCCCATTCTGTTTCATGTCCATTCTTCTGACAGCTGTTGTCTCATCCTTACCAACATTTCCACTCTGTACCCAGGTAGCAGAGTTAATGTTTCATCAGAACTAATGCAAGGTCACAGACCTGAAACATTAACTCTGTTTCTCTCTCCACAGATGCTGCCTGACCTGCTGAGTATTTCCAGCATTTTCTGTTTTTATTTGAGAACCTAAGCACCTCTTCTTGACATTCAATGGCATTACCATCATTGTATTCCCCACCATCAACATCCTGGGGGTTACCATTGACCAGAAACTTAACTGGATCAGCCACATAATACAAGAGCAGGCCAGAAGCTGGGAATTCTGTAGCAAGTAACTCACCTCCTGACTCCCCAGTGCCTGTCCACTCTCTACAAGGCACAAGTCAGGAGTGTGATGGAATACTCTCCACTTGCCTGGATGGGTGCAGCTCCAACAACACTCAAGAAGCTCGACACCATCCAGGACAAAGCAGCCCGCTTGATTGGCACCACATCTACAAACATTCACTCCCTCCACCACCGACGCACAGTGGCAGCAGTGTGTACCATCTACAAGATGCACTGCAGCAATGCACCAAGACTCCTTAGACAGCACCTTCCGTGAGCTCTACCAACTAGAAGGACAAGGGCAGCAGATGCATGGGAACATCACCACCTGCAAGTTCCCCTCTAAGTCACACACCATCCTGACTTGGAACTATATCTCTGTTCCTTCACTGTCGCTGGGTCAAAATCCTGGAACTTTCTTCTCAAGGGCAATAAATGCTGGCTTTGCCAGCAAGCCTCACACATGAACGAATAAAAGAAATCATAGAACATAGAACATAGAACATTACAGTGCAGTACAGGCCCTTCGGCCCTCGATGTTGCGCCGACCTGTGAAACCATCTGACCTACACTATTCCATTTTCATCCATATGTCTATCCAATGACCACTTAAATGCCCTTAAAGTTGGCGAGACTTCTACTGTTGCAGGCAGGGCGTTCCACGCCCCTACTACTCTCTGAGTAAAGAAACTACCTCTGACATCTGTCCTATATCTATCACCCCTCAACTTAAAGCTATGTCCCCTCGTGTTTGCCATCACCATCCGAGGAAAAAGGCTCTCACTATCCACCCTATCCAACCCTCTGATTATCTTATATGTCTCTATTAAGTCACCTCTCCTCCTCCTTCTCTCCAACGAAAACAACCTCAAGTCCCTCAGCCTTTCCTCGTAAGCCTTCCCTCCATACCAGGCAACATCCTAGTAAATCTCCTCTGCACCCTTTCCAAAGCTTCCACATCCTTCCTATAATGCGGTGACCAGAACTGCACGCAATACTCCAGGTGCGGCCGCACATCTCCTTAGCTATCCCCAAATTCCTACAGTTTATTCCTGTTTTGTCTTTGCATAAATGCAAAGTATCTTTAAACCTCATCTTACCAAGAACAAAGAACAAAGAACAGTACAGCACAGGAACAGGCCATTCGGCCCTCCAAGCCTGCACCGATCTTGATGCCTGTCTAAACTAACACCTTCTGCGCTTCCGGGGACTGTATCCCCTCTATTCCCATCCTATTCATGTATTTGTCAAGATGCCTCTTAAACGTCATTATGGTACCTGCTTCCACCACCTCCCCTGGCAACAAGTTCCAAGCACTCACCACCCTCTGTGTAAAGAACTTGCAACGCACATCCCCTCTAAACTTTGCCCCTCTCACCTTAAACCTATGTCCCATAGTAACTGACTCTTCCATCCTGGGAAAAAGCTTCTGACTATCCACTCTGTCCATGCCGCTCATAACTTTGTAAACCTCTATCATGTCGCCCCTCCATCTCCGTCGTTCCAGTGAAAACAATCCGAGTTTTACCAACCTCTCCTCATAGCTAATGCCCTCCAGACCAGGCAACATCCTGGTAAACCTCCTCTGTACCCTCTCCAAAGCCTCCACGTCCTTCTGGTAGTGTGGTGACCAGAATTGCACGCAATATTCTAAGTGTGGCCTAACTAAGGTTCTGTACAGCTGCAGCATGACTTGCCAATTTTTATACTCTATGCCCCGACCGATGAAGGCAAGCATGCCGTATGCCTTCTTGACTACCTTATCCACCTGCGTTGCCACTTTCAGTGACCTGTGGACCTGTACTCCCAGATCTCTCTGCCTGACAATACACCTAAGGGTTCTGCCATCTACCTTGATTAAATGAATAATTTGTAAAATTTTTATAGGAAAATGCTGCCCCAAAATGGTTCACTGGCTGAGTGACATATTATTGAAGGATGAATCAAAGAGCTAATGTTTAATCAGATCATTTAACATATTCTCTTTGATTGGGTCCCTGGGTTAGTGAATAAGGTATTGTCAGGACTGGCCAGTCAGCTCTCAAAACCCGAGACAAGGATCCCAGCAATGGCCGGGGAACCGATCTACATCGGATCCGGGGAGATCGAGCAGCTTCTGCAGAACTCGGAGCTGTTGCCGGTGCTGGAGAGAGCGCTCGGTAACTTCTCGAGTGAAGGCGGCGGCGGGGTGGAGCAGCCGGTCCGGTCCACCGTCCCGATCGCCAAGTACAAAGGGTGCGGACTTTTAACCGGGAGTGTTTATTATTAAAGCAGCCCCGAACTCTGAGCTTGCACAAGGGGCTCGGGGAGATTTTTGTCCTTCATTTGCATTTGTTTATTTTTTCTATTTTCAAAAGGAACGCCAACTTCTTGCGAAATCTTTGCTGACATCTTTCCAAGACTGATCAGCACCGAGAAACAAATTGTCCCAATCTGACCGCAAAATCCACCCACCAGCCCTTTCTAATGTTTTCTATCCACTCACTCACTCTCACATGCCAGGGTGGAGGGTGTGAGGGTAGACGGGGTCACAAGGACACTTTGGGACGTGTTGTGAGCAGCCAAATGCTTAGACAGGGCCCAGCTCCCTGCAGCAAGTGCTGCAGGTTATATATTTTGTTATTCATATGGCATATGGGATGTGGGTGTCACTGGCTAGGCCAGCATTTATTGCCCATCCCTAATTGCCCTTGAGAAGGTGGTGGTGAGCTGCCTTCTTGAACCGCTGCAGTCCATGTGAGGTAGGTATACCCACAGTGCTGTTAGGAAGGGAGTTCCAGGATTTTGACCCAGCGACAGTGAAGTAACGGCGATATAGTTCCAAGTCAGGATGGTGTGTGACTTGGAGGGGAACTTGCAGGTGGTGGTGTTCCCATGCATTTGAAGCCCTTGTCCTTCTAGTTGGTAGAGGTCGCGGGTTTGGAAGGTGCTGTCTAAGGAGACTTGGTGCGTTGCTGCAGTACATCCTGTAGATGGTACACACTGCTGCCACTGTGTGTCAGTGGTGGAGGGAGTGAATGTTTGTGGATGGGGTGCCAATCAAGTGGGCCGCTTTGTCCTGGATGGTGTCGAGCTTCTTGAGTGTTGTTGGAGCTGCACCCATCCAGGCAAGTGGAGAGTATTCCATCACACTCCTGACGTGTGCCTTGTAGATGTATTTTTTACTTTGTACTCTTCTACAGTGTTTTTTGGAAATGTTCATGTCGAGAAATGAGTGAAAGTTCCCCTCACCCTCCCTTCACCCTTGACCTCACCCCCTTACCCCTTTCCTTCCTCCCCTTCTCCACTGCTGGGAAAACCCTTGGTCGTACTTTGATCATTTTGGAGTTGGGCAGGTGTTTAACACACAATATTTGTCCCAATTTGCTCGCTGTAATTAGGGAAACAAGTCGGTTCTTTAATGTTTTCTGTAAATATTCACCTTGTTTCTGCTTTTTCTGTTGAACTGACAGTTGAACTTTGTTCAGTTTTTTAGGTGTGATGCCAGCGTACAGTGCAGAGGATGATGCCTTGGCAACAAAAATGGTCAGATTTTATCAAACAACCAACTCTGAGACTTCATCCCATCAGGCAACAGTGCTGCTGTTTGACCCAAGCAATGGCATCTTAAAGGCAGTACGTATCTGCCATGTATACATCACTCCCGTATCTCCACTCAGTGTGTAACTGTTGTGTATACGTCACTCCCGTATCTCCACTCAGTGTGTAACTGTTGTGTATACGTCACTCCCGTATCTCCACTCAGTGTGTAACTGTTGTGTATACGTCACTCCCGTATCTCCACTCAGTGTGTAACTGTTGTGTATACATCACTCCCATATCTCCACTCAGTGTGTAACTGTTGTGTATACCTCACTCCCGTATCTCCACTCAGTGTGTAACTGTTGTGTATACCTCACTCCCGTATCTCCACTCAGTGTGTAACTGTTGTGTATACATCACTCCCGTATCTCCACTCAGTGTGTAACTGTTGTGTATACATCACTCCCGTATCTCCACTCAGTGTGTAACTGTTGTGTATACCTCACTCCCGTATCTCCACTCAGTGTGTAACTGTTGTGTATACCTCACTCCCGTATCTCCACTCAGTGTGTAACTGTTGTGTATACCTCACTCCCGTATCTCCACTCAGTGTGTAACTGTTGTGTATACGTCACTCCCGTATCTCCACTCAGTGTGTAACTGTTGTGTATACGTCACTCCCGTATCTCCACTCAGTGTGTAACTGTTGTGTATACGTCACTCCCGTATCTCCACTCTGTGTGTAACTGTTGTGTATACGTCACTCCCGTATCTCCACTCAGTGTGTAACTGTTGTGTATACCTCACTCCCGTATCTCCACTCAGTGTGTAACTGTTGTGTATACGTCACTCCCGTATCTCCACTCAGTGTGTAACTGTTGTGTATACGTCACTCCCGTATCTCCACTCAGTGTGTAACTGTTGTGTATACATCACTCCCGTATCTCCACTCAGTGTGTAACTGTTGTGTATACGTCACTCCCGTATCTCCACTCAGTGTGTAACTGTTGTGTATACCTCACTCCCGTATCTCCACTCAGTGTGTAACTGTTGTGTATACGTCACTCCCGTATCTCCACTCAGTGTGTAACTGTTGTGTATACGTCACTCCCGTATCTCCACTCAGTGTGTAACTGTTGTGTATACCTCACTCCCATATCTCCACTCAGTGTGTAACTGTTGTGTATACGTCACTCCCGTATCTCCACTCAGTGTGTAACTGGGGCTGAAGGTTGATAAGTCCCCGGGACCTGATATTCTACATCCCAGAATGTTGAAAGAGGTTGCTATGGAGATAGTGGATGGATTGATGATCATCTTCCAAAATTCTATAGATTCTGGAGCGGTTCCTGCAGATTGGAAAGTAGCAAATGTAACCCCACTATTTAAGAAGGGAGGGAGAGAGAAAACAGGGAACTTCTGACTTGTTAGCTTTACATCAGTCTTTGGGAAAATCTATTCTAAAGGATGCGATAAATGGACATTTGGATAATTTGATTGGGCATTGTCAACATGGATTATAAATGGGAAATCATGTTTGACAAACCCATTGGAGTTTTTTGAGGATGTTACTAACAGAATTGATAAAGGGGACTCGGTGGACATGGTATACTTGGATTTTCAGAAGGCTTTTGATAAAGTCTCCCACAAGAGGTTGTTTAGCAAAATTAAAGCACATGGGATAGGAGGTAATATACTGGCATGGATTAAGGATTGATTAACAGGCAGAAAGTAGAGAGTAGGAATAAACGGGTCATTCTCGCATTGGCAGGTTGTGACATACATACGAACATACGAATTAGGAGCAGAAGTAGGCCATTCGGCCCCTCTAGCCTGCTCCGCCATTCAATAAGATCATGGCTGACCTGTTTGTGTCTTGAATTCCACACTCACATCTACCTCTGATCATCTTTAACTCTCTTGCCTAACAAAAATCTATCTACCATCACCTTAAAAATATTCAATGTCCCCGCCTCCACCACCTTCTGAGGCAGAGAATTCCAAAGTCACACAACCCTCAGAGAAAAGATTTCTCCTCATCTCTGCCCTTAAAGGGCGACCCCTAATTTGAAAACAGTGTCCCTTAGTTCTGGACTCACCCACAAGAGGAAACAACCTCTCCACATCCACCTTGTCAAGACTAGTGGGGTACCGCAAGGATCAGTACTTGGGCCCCAGCTGTTCACAATATATATCAATGATTTGGATGTGGGGACAAAATGTAATATTTCCAAGTTCGTGGATGACACAAAACTAGGTGGGAATGTGTGTTTTGAGGAAGATGCAAAGCGGCTTCAAGGGGATTTGGAAAGACTTTGTGGGCGAGAACGTGGCAGATGGAATATAATGTGGAAAAATGTGAGGTTATCCACTTTGGTAGGAGGAATAGATGTGCAGAGTATTTCTTAAATGGTAAGAGATTAGAAAGTGTAGATGTACAAAGGGACCTGGGTGTCCTTGTTAATAAGTCATGCAGGTGCAGCAAGTAATGAGGAAGGCTAATTGTACGTTAGCCTTTATCACAAGAGGATTTGAGTACAGGAGTAGTGCAGTCTTGCTTCAATTGTATAGAACCATGGTTAGACCGCACCTGGAGTAGTGTGTGCAGTTTTGGTTCCCTTACCTTAGGAAGGATATTATTGCAATAGAGGGAGTGCATCGAAGATTCACCAGACTTGTTCCCAGGATGGCAGGACTGTCCTATGAAGAGATTGGGGAAACTGGGCCTGTATTCGCAAGAGTTTTGAAGAATGTGAGGTGATCTCATTGAAATCTACAAAATACCTAAAGGGATAGACAGGGTAGATGCAGGTAAGACGTTCCCTCTGGTTGGGGAGTCTAGAACCAGGGGATGTGATTTCAAAATAAGGGGGAAGCCGCTTAGGACAGAGATGAGGAGAAATTTCTTGACTCAGAGGGTTGTGAATCTTTGGAATTCTCTACCCCAGAGGGCTGTGGAAGCTCAGTCATTGAGTATGTTTAAAGCAGAGATTGTCAGATTTCTAAATACCAGTGACACAAGGGGATATGAGGATAGTGTGGGAAAAAGGCATTGAAGGGGATGATCAGCCATGATCCTATTGAACGGTGGAGCATTCTCGAAGGGCTGAATGGCCTACTCCTGCTCCTATGTTCCTACTGCTGTATCTGTCCAGTCCATGTGCAACAGTTGTGTATACTCCACTGCTGTATCTGTCCAGTCCATGTGCAACAGTTGTGTATACTCCACTGCTGTATCTGTCCAGTCCATGTGCAACAGTTGTGTATACTCCACTGCTGTATCTGTCCAGTCCATGTGCAACAGTTGTGTACACTCCATTGCTGTATCTGTCCAGTCCATGTGCAACAGTTGTGTACACTCCACTGCTGTATCTGTCCAGTCCATGTGCAACTGTTGTGTATACTCCACTGCTGTATCTGCCCAGTCCATGTGCAACTGTTGTGTATACTCCACTGCTGTATCTGTCCAGTCTATGTGCAACAATGTGTACACTCCACTGCTGTATCTGTCCAGTCCATGTGCAACTGTTGTGTATACTCCACTGCTGTATCTGTCCAGTCCATATGTAACAGTTGTGTACACTCCACTGCTGTATCTGTCCAGTCCATGTGCAACTGTTGTGTATATTCCATTGCTGTATCTGTCCAGTCCATATGTAACAGTTGTGTACACTCCACTGCTGTATCTGCCCAGTCCATGTGCAACTGTTGTGTATACTCCACTGCTGTATCTGTCCAGTCCATGTGCAACAGTTGTGTATACTCCACTGCTGTATCTGTCCAGTCCATGTGTAACAGTTGTGTGTACTCCACTGCTGTATCTGTCCAGTCCATGTGCAACAGTTGTGTATTCTCCACTGCTGTATCTGTCCAGTCCATGTGCAACAGTTGTGTATTCTCCACTGCTGTATCTGTCCAGTCCATGTGTAACAGTTGTGTATACTCCACTGCTGTATCTGTCCAGTCCATGTGCAACAGTTGTGTATTCTCCACTGCTGTATCTGTCCAGTCCATGTGCAACAGTTGTGTATACTCCACTGCTGTATCTGTCCAGTCCATGTGCAACAGTTGTGTATTCTCCACTGCTGTATCTGTCCAGTCCATGTGCAACAGTTGTGTATACTCCACTGCTGTATCTGTCCAGTCCATGTGCAACAGTTGTGTATACTCCACTGCTGTATCTGTCCAGTCCATGTGTAACAGTTGTGTATACTCCACTGCTGTATCTGTCCAGTCCATGTGTAACAGTTGTGTATACTCCACTGCTGTATCTGTCCAGTCCATGTGTAACAGTTGTGTATACTCCACTGCTGTATCTGTCCAGTCCATGTGTAACTGTTGTGTATACTCCACTGCTGTATCTGTCCAGTCCATGTGTAACTGTTGTGTATACTCCACTGCTGTATCTGTCCAGTCCATGTGTAACAGTTGTGTATACTCCACTGCTGTATCTACCCAGTCCATGTGTAACAGTTGTGTATACTCCACTGCTGTATCTGTCCAGTCCATGTGCAACAGTTGTGTATTCTCCACTGCTGTATCTGTCCAGTCCATGTGCAACAGTTGTGTACACTCCACTGCTGTATCTGTCCAGTCCATGTGCAACAGTTGTGTATTCTCCACTGCTGTATCTGTCCAGTCCATGTGCAACAGTTGTGTATACTCCACTGCTGTATCTGTCCAGTCCATGTGCAACAGTTGTGTATTCTCCACTGCTGTATCTGTCCAGTCCATGTGCAACAGTTGTGTATACTCCACTGCTGTATCTGTCCAGTCCATGTGCAACAGTTGTGTATACTCCACTGCTGTATCTGTCCAGTCCATGTGTAACAGTTGTGTATACTCCACTGCTGTATCTGTCCTGTCCATGTGCAACTGTTGTGTATACTCCACTGCTGTATCTGTCCAGTCCATGTGTAACTGTTGTGTATACTCCACTGCTGTATCTACCCAGTCCATGTGCAACTGTTGTGTATACTCCACTGCTATATCTGTCCAGTCCATGTGTAACAGTTGTGTATACTCCACTGCTGTATCTGTCCAGTCCATGTGTAACTGTTGTGTATACTCCACTGCTGTATCTGTCCAGTCCATGTGCAACAGTTGTGTATACTCCACTGCTGTATCTGTCCAGTCCATGTGCAACAGTTGTGTATACTCCACTGCTGTATCTGTCCAGTCCATGTGTAACTGTTGTGTATACTCCACTGCTGTATCTGTCCAGTCCATGTGCAACAGTTGTGTATACTCCACTGCTGTATCTGTCCAGTCCATGTGCAACAGTTGTGTATACTCCACTGCTGTATCTGTCCAGTCCATGTGTAACTGTTGTGTATACTCCACTGCTGTATCTGTCCAGTCCATGTGCAACAGTTGTGTATACGCCACTGCTGTATCTGTCCAGTCCATGTGCAACAGTTGTGTATACTCCACTGCTGTATCTGTCCAGTCCATGTGTAACAGTTGTGTATACTCCACTGCTGTATCTGTCCAGTCCATGTGCAACAGTTGTGTATACTCCACTGCTGTATCTGTCCAGCCCATAACCCTCCTGCCATATAGGGTTAATCCTACATCTGCTGGTATAAGGATGGTAATTGCTGTAGAGTGTTCACATCCAACCCCATTGGATTGATACTCAACCTGTGGATACATCTACTACTTCACATCGAGGGGAGCATGTGAATATACAGAAACAACACTTGCACTTCAGTTCTATGTAACATTTAAACCTATCTTTCAGTCTCTGACAGTTGACTGTGGTACAATGCAACCTTCATTTTGTCACAATGCAGGGAATCCACCTTCAATACTGAGACTAGGAGAGTGGAGAGCTGCAGGTTTGATCTTGCATGTTTGGTACACGTTAGGAAGATGAGTCTAAAACAAACATTTTCCTTGGGCTCTGAGATTGACTTGTAACAGACAAGATGGGTTTGGGGTTAATAGGTGATGAAGCAAGGGTTTTTCACGAAGACTGCGAGTGGATATTGGAGTGTAGATAATGGAGTCTGTGCTGTGTATAATCTGTTGACGGGTGATTCACTTTTCTCTCTATTGTTTCTGAAGGTGATGGACGGAGCAGTGATCACTGAAAAGAGAACTGCTGCGGTTTCTGCCATCGCAACGAAGGTAAGGAAAAATTGTCACTAAATGGGAACATCGCAATGTGAGATGGGAAGGGCTTTTTTCATCCTGTAAGAATGGCTGAGGCTGTTCCCATCTCCTGTGGATACTTTGCACTAGCTGGACTGAGAACATGCTGGTCAAGGAAGTTCTGCTGAACACATATCTTGGGACATTTCACTACATTAAAGGTGCTTTATAAATGCAAGTGTTTGTTGTTACATGGCAGTCAGGAGCAGTAAAGCCTGGCTGGGTTTTCTTCTCTCTAGCTCACTGGTGCTGAGGGTAACAGGTTCCCAACACCACTGTGACAGAGATCAGTTAATGCAGCAGAGACCAGAGATTAAACCTGGAGTTGGACTTTCCCCATCTGTGTAGATCAGGAGGGACAAATCCCCCAATGAAGGAGGCCCACAAGTTATTCATTCCAATTCAAGAACACTAACCACAAATTCTCCTAGGAAGAGTGAAGTCGAAGCCAAGTCTAACCCGGGGTCTTTAACAATGTTCAAGTCGGATGTCACTTCAGGTGAGATGTTAAACCAAGGCCTTGTCTGTCTGTTCAGGTGGATGTTATAGACCCCACAGGAATCTCAAAAGGTGAGGAAGGGAGATTCTTCCAGTGCTGGCAGTCAACAATCAGCTGTGCCAAAAACAGATTAACCAGTGTTTCATATCATCACTTTGGGATCTTGCTGTGTGCAAAATGGGTGCCGTGTGTCCCTGGGCAACGGTTACTTCACTTCAAAGCATGTTTGCAGAGTGGTTCAGGAACATCATGCTTGTAAATCATTCCTTTCTCACTTTAGTGACAGCTGTAGGAACAAGTGCAGGATTGGGGGAGAGAGAACCAGAGTTTATAAAGCCAGTCGCAGAGGTTGTCACCTCTCATCCACCCTGCTGCCTCAGAGAGAGGGGCACCGAAGCAATTCAGACTTTTCGTCTAACTCTCAGTTTTATCCATTTTGATCCAGTACCTGAAGCGGAAGCACCTGGATGTGTTGTGTATTCTGGGAGCCGGGTCTGAGGCTGTGAGTCACTATGAAATCTTCACCCAAATGTTTCCGTTCAAGCAGGTACTTTTACAAGTTCTCCCTCTTCTTGTCTCTATTTTGCATGTGTGTGTGCACGCGTGAGTCTGTGTGTGTGCAAAGAGAAGCAACATTAACATAGGAACCAGAGGAGACTACTTAGCCCCTTGTGCCTAGTCTGCTATTCACTCTGTGTGTGAGTGTGAGTCTGTGTGTGTGAGTGTCTGTGTGTGAGTGTCTGTGTGTGAGTGTCTGTGTGTGAGTGTCTGTGTGTGAGTGTCTGTGTGTGAGTGTCTGTGTGAGAGTGTCTGTGTGTGTGTCTGTGTGTGTCTGTGTGTGTGAGTGTCTGTGTGTGAGTGTCTGTGTGTGAGTGTCTGTGTGAGAGTGTCTGTGTGAGAGTGTCTGTGTGTGTGAGCGTCTCTGTGTGTGTGAGACTGTGTGTGTGAGTCTGTGTGTGAGTGTCTGTGTGTGAGTGTCTGTGTGTGTGAGTCTGTGTGTGTGAGTCTGTGTGTGTGAGTCTGTGTGTGTGAGTCTGTGTGTGAGTGTCTGTGTGTGAGTGTCTGTGTGTGAGTGTCTGTGTGTGAGAGTCTGTGTGTGAGAGTCTGTGTGTGTGAGTGTCTGTGTGTGAGTGTCTGTGTGTGAGAGTCTGTGTGTGTGTCTGTGAGTGTGAGTGTCTGTGTGTGTGAGTGTCTGTGTGAGTGTCTGTGTGTGTGAGTGTCTGTGTGTGTGAGTCTGTGTGTGTGAGTCTGTGTGTGTGAGAGTCTGTGTGTGTGAGTCTGTGTGTGTGATTCTGTGTGTGAGCGTCTGTGTGTGAGCGTCTGTGTGTGAGCGTCTGTGTGTGAGTCTGTGTGTGTCAGCGTCTGTGTGAGTCTGTGTGTGTGATTCTCTGTGTGTGATTCTCTGTGTGTGAGTCTGTGTGTGTGAGTCTGTGTGTGTGAGTCTGTGTGTGTGAGTCTGTGTGTGTGGGTCTGTGTGAGTGTCTGTGTGTGAGTGTCTGTGTGTGTGAGTCTGTGTGTGTGAGTCTGTGTGTGTGATTCTGTGTGTGATTCTGTGTGTGGTGTGTCTGTGTGTGGTGTGTCTGTGTGTGGTGTGTCTGTGTGTGTGAGTCTGTGTGTGTGAGTCTGTGTGTGTGAGTCTGTGTGTGAGAGTCTGTGTGTGTGAGAGTCTGTGTGTGTGTGAGTCTGTGTGTGTGAGTCTGTGTGTGTGAGTCTGTGTGTGAGTGTCTGTGTGTGAGTGTCTGTGTGTGTGAGTCTGTGTGTGTGTGTCTGTGTGTGTGTGTCTGTGTGTGAGTGTCTGTGTGTGAGTGTCTGTGTGTGAGAGTCTGTGTGAGAGTCTGTGTGAGAGTCTGTGTGTGAGTCTGTGTGTCTGTGTGTGAGTCTGTGTGAGTGTCTGCGTGTCAGAGTCTGTGTGTGAGTGTGTGTGACTGTGTGTGAGTATCTGTGTGTGAGTCTGTGTGTGAGTATCTGTGTGTGAGTGTCTGTGTGAACCTGTGTGTGAGTGTCAGTGTGAACCTGTGTGTGTGTGTCTGTGTGTGTGTGTCTGTGTGTGTGTGTCTGTGTGTGTGTGTCTGTGTGTGTGAGTCTGTGTGTGAGTCTGTGTGAGTGTCTTTGTGAGTCTGTGTGTGTGAGTCTGTGTGTGTGTGTCTGTGTGTGAGAGTCTGTGTGAATCTGTGTGTGTGAGTGTCTGTGTGTGAGTGTCTTTGTGAGTCTGTGTGTGTGTGTCTGTGTGTGAGTGTCTGTGTGTGTGAGTGTCTTTGTGAGTCTGTGTGTGTGAGTCTGTGTGTGTGAGTGTCTGTGTGTGAGAGTCTGTGTGAATCTGTGTGTGTGAGTGTCTGTGTGTGAGTGTCTGTGTGTGAGTGTCTGTGTGTGTGAGTCTGTGTGTGTGAGTCTGTGTGTGAGTGTCTGTGTGTGTGAGTCTGTGTGCGTGAGTGTCTGTGCGTGAATGTCTGTGCGTGAGTGTCTGTGTGCGTGTGAGTCTGTGTGTGAGAGTCTGTGTGTGTGAGTCTGTGTGTGTGAGTCTGTGTGTGTGAGTCTGTGTGTCTGAGTGTGAGTGTCTGTGTGTGAGTGTCTGTGTGTGAGTGTCTGTGTGTGTGAGTCTGTGTGTGAGTCTGTGTGTGTGTCTGTGTGTGTGAGTCTGTGTGTGTGTCTGTGTGTGTCAGTGTGAATCTGTGTGTGTGAGTGTCTGTGTGTGAGTCTGTGTGAATCTGTGTATGTGAGTGTGTGTGTGAGTGTCTGTGTGTGAGTGTCTGTGTGTGAGTGTCTGTGTGTGTGTGTCTGTGTGTGAGTGTCTGTGTGTGTGTGTCTGTGTGTGTGTGTCTGTGTGTGAGTGTCTGTGTGTGTGTCTGTGTGTGTGTCTGTGTGTGTGTCTGTGTGTGAGGATCTGTGTGTGTGAGAATCTGTGTGTGTGAGAATCTGTGTGTGTGAGTGTCTGTGTGAGTGTCTGTGTGAGTCTGTGTGTGAGAGTCTGTGTGTGTGAGTCTGTGTGTGTGTCTGTGTGTGAGTGTCAGTGTGAATCTGTGTGTGTGAGTGTCTGTGTGTGTGAGTGTCTTCGAGTGAGTCTGTGTGTGTGAGTCTGTGTGTGTGAGTCTGTGCGTGAGTGTCTGTGCGTGAGTGTCTGTGCGTGAGTGTCTGTGCGTGAGTGTCTGTGCGTGAGAGTCTGTGTGTGAGAGTCTGTGTGTCAGAGTCTGTGTGTGAGTGTGTGTGTCTGTGTGTGAGTGTCTGTGTGTGTGAGTCTGTGTGTCAGAGTCTGTGTGTGAGTGTGAGTGTCTGTGCGTGAGTCTGTGTGCGTGAGTGTCTGTGTGTCAGAGTCTGTGTGTCAGAGTCTGTGTGTGAGTGTGTGTGTCTGTGTGTGAGTGTCTGTGTGTGAGTGTCTGTGTGTGTGAGTCTGTGTGTGTGAGTCTGTGTGTGTGTCTGTGTGTGACTGTCAGTGTGAATCTGTGTGTGTGAGTGTCTGTATGTGAGTGTCTGTGTGTGAGTGTCTGTGTGAGTCTGTGTGTGTGAGTCTGTGTGTGTGTCTGTGTGTGTGAGTCTGTGTGTGTGTCTGTGTGTGTGAGTCTGTGTGTGTGTCTGTGTGTGTCAGTGTGAATCTGTGTGTGAGTGTCTGTGTGTGAGTGTCTGTGTGTGAGTCTGTGTGTGTGAGTCTGTGTGTGTGAGTCTGTGTGTGTGTCTGTGTGTGAGTCTGTGTGAGTCTGTGTGAATCTGTGTGTCTGAATCTGTGTGTCTGAGTCTGTGTGTCTGAGTCTGTGTGTCTGAGTCTGTGTGTGAGTGTCTGTGTGAATCTTTGTGTGTGAATCTTTGTGTGTGTGTGTCTGTGTGTGTCTGTGTGTGAGTGTCTGTGTGTGAGAGTCTGTGTGTGAGTTTCTGTGTGTGAGTGTGTGTGTGTGTCTGTGTGTGTGTGTCTGTGTGTGAGTGTCTGTGTGTGAGTGTCTGTGTGTGAGTGTCTGTGTGTGTGTGAGTGTCTGTGTGTGTGAGAGTCTGTGTGTGTGAGTCTGTGTGTGTGAGTCTGTGTGTGTGGGTCTGTGTGTGTGAGTCTGTGTGTGTGAGTGTCTGTGTGTGTGATTCTGTGTGTGTGATTCTGTGTGTGATTCTGTGTGTGATTCTGTGTGTGATTCTGTGTGTGAGCGTCTGTGTGTGAGCGTCTGTGTGTGAGAGTCTGTGTGTGAGTCTGTGTGTGTGATTCTCTGTGTGTGAGTCTGTGTGAGTGTCTGTGTGAGTGTCTGTGTGTGAGTGTCTGTGTGTGTGAGTCTGTGTGTGTGATTCTGTGTGTGGTGTGTCTGTGTGTGGTGTGTCTGTGTGTGGTGTGTCTGTGTGTGTGAGTCTGTGTGTGAGTCTGTGTGTGTGAGTCTGTGTGTGTGAGTCTTTGTGTGTGAGTCTGTGTGTGTGAGTCTGTGTGTGTGAGTGTCTGTGTGTGAGTGTCTGTGTGTGAGTGTCTGTGTGTGAGAGTCTGTGTGAGAGTCTGTGTGAGTGTCTGTGTGAGTGTCTGTGTGAGTGTCTGTGTGAGTGTCTGTGTGTGAGTCTGTGTGTGTGAGTCTCTGTGTGTGAGTCTCTGTGTGTGAGTCTCTGTGTGTGAGTGTCTGTGTGTGTGAGTCTGTGTGTGTGAGTCTGTGCGTGAGTGTCTGTGCGTGAGTGTCTGTGCGTGAGTCTGTGTGCGTGAGTGTCTGTGTGCGTGAGTCTGTGTGTGTGAGTGTCTGTGTGTGTGAGTGTCTGTGTGTGTGAGTGTCTGTGTGTATGAGTGTCTGTGTGTGAGTGTCTGTGTGTGAGTGTCTGTGTGTGAGTGTCTGTGTGTGAGAGTCTGTGTGAGAGTCTGTGAGAGTCTGTGTGTGAGTCTGTGTGTGAGTCTGTGTGTGAGTCTGTGTGTGAGTCTGTGTGTCTGTGTGTGAGTCTGTGTGAGTGTCTGCGTGTCAGAATCTGTGTGTGAGTGTGTGTGACTGTGTGTGAGTCTGTGTGTGAGTATCTGTGTGTGAGTGTCTGTGTGAACCTGTGTGTGAGTGTCTGTGTGAATCTGTGTGTGTGAGTGTCAGTGTGAACCTGTGTGTGTGAGAGTCTGTGAGAGTCTGTGTGTGAGTCTGTGTGTCAGTCTGTGTGTGAGTGTCTGTGTGTGTGAGTGTCTTTGTGAGTCTGTGTGTGTGAGTCTGTGTGTGTGAGTGTCTGTGTGTGAGAGTCTGTGTGAATCTGTGTGTGTGAGTGTCTGTGTGTGAGTGTCTCTGTGTGTGTGAGACTGTGTGTGTGAGTCTGTGTGTGAGTGTCTGTGTGTGAGTGTCTGTGTGTGTGAGTCTGTGTGTGTGAGTCTGTGTGTGTGAGTCTGTGTGTGTGAGTCTGTGTGTGAGTGTCTGTGTGTGAGTGTCTGTGTGTGAGTGTCTGTGTGAGAGTGTCTGTGTGAGAGTGTCTGTGTGTGTGAGCGTCTGTGTGTGAGTGTCTCTGTGTGTGTGAGACTGTGTGTGTGAGTCTGTGTGTGTGAGTCTGTGTGTGAGTGTCTGTGTGTGAGTGTCTGTGTGTGTGAGTCTGTGTGTGTGAGTCTGTGTGTGTGAGTCTGTGTGTGTGAGTCTGTGTGTGAGTGTCTGTGTGTGAGTGTCTGTGTGTGAGTGTCTGTGTGTGAGAGTCTGTGTGTGAGAGTCTGTGTGTGTGAGTGTCTGTGTGTGAGTGTCTGTGTGTGAGAGTCTGTGTGTGTGTCTGTGAGTGTGAGTGTCTGTGTGTGTGAGTGTCTGTGTGAGTGTCTGTGTGTGTGAGTGTCTGTGTGTGTGAGTCTGTGTGTGTGAGTCTGTGTGTGTGAGAGTCTGTGTGTGTGAGTCTGTGTGTGTGAGTCTGTGTGTGTGATTCTGTGTGTGAGCGTCTGTGTGTGAGCGTCTGTGTGTGAGCGTCTGTGTGTGAGTCTGTGTGTGTCAGCGTCTGTGTGAGTCTGTGTGTGTGATTCTCTGTGTGTGATTCTCTGTGTGTGAGTCTGTGTGTGTGAGTCTGTGTGTGTGAGTCTGTGTGTGTGAGTCTGTGTGTGTGGGTCTGTGTGAGTGTCTGTGTGTGAGTGTCTGTGTGTGTGAGTCTGTGTGTGTGAGTCTGTGTGTGTGATTCTGTGTGTGATTCTGTGTGTGGTGTGTCTGTGTGTGGTGTGTCTGTGTGTGGTGTGTCTGTGTGTGTGAGTCTGTGTGTGTGAGTCTGTGTGTGTGAGTCTGTGTGTGAGAGTCTGTGTGTGTGAGAGTCTGTGTGTGTGTGAGTCTGTGTGTGTGAGTCTGTGTGTGTGAGTCTGTGTGTGAGTGTCTGTGTGTGAGTGTCTGTGTGTGTGAGTCTGTGTGTGTGTGTCTGTGTGTGTGTGTCTGTGTGTGAGTGTCTGTGTGTGAGTGTCTGTGTGTGAGTGTCTGTGTGTGAGAGTCTGTGTGAGAGTCTGTGTGAGAGTCTGTGTGTGAGTCTGTGTGTCTGTGTGTGAGTCTGTGTGAGTGTCTGCGTGTCAGAGTCTGTGTGTGAGTGTGTGTGACTGTGTGTGAGTATCTGTGTGTGAGTCTGTGTGTGAGTATCTGTGTGTGAGTGTCTGTGTGAACCTGTGTGTGAGTGTCAGTGTGAACCTGTGTGTGTGTGTGTCTGTGTGTGTGTGTCTGTGTGTGTGTGTCTGTGTGTCTGTGTGTGTGAGTCTGTGTGTGAGTCTGTGTGAGTGTCTTTGTGAGTCTGTGTGTGTGAGTCTGTGTGTGTGTGTCTGTGTGTGAGAGTCTGTGTGAATCTGTGTGTGTGAGTGTCTGTGTGTGAGTGTCTTTGTGAGTCTGTGTGTGTGAGTCTGTGTGTGAGTGTCTGTGTGTGTGAGTGTCTTTGTGAGTCTGTGTGTGTGAGTCTGTGTGTGTGAGTGTCTGTGTGTGAGAGTCTGTGTGAATCTGTGTGTGTGAGTGTCTTTGTGAGTCTGTGTGTGTGAGTCTGTGTGTGTGAGTCTGTGTGTGTGAGTCTGTGTGTGAGTGTCTGTGTGTGTGAGTCTGTGTGCGTGAGTGTCTGTGCGTGAATGTCTGTGCGTGAGTGTCTGTGTGCGTGAGAGTCTGTGTGTGAGAGTCTGTGTGTGTGAGTCTGTGTGTGTGAGTCTGTGTGTCTGAGTGTGAGTGTCTGTGTGTGAGTGTCTGTGTGTGAGTGTCTGTGTGTGAGTGTCTGTGTGTGTGAGTCTGTGTGTGAGTCTGTGTGTGTGAGTCTGTGTGTGTGTCTGTGTGTGTCAGTGTGAATCTGTGTGTGTGAGTGTCTGTGTGTGAGTCTGTGTGAATCTGTGTATGTGAGTGTGTGTGTGAGTGTCTGTGTGTGAGTGTCTGTGTGTGAGTGTCTGTGTGTGTGTGTCTGTGTGTGAGTGTCTGTGTGTGTGTGTCTGTGTGTGAGTGTCTGTGTGTGTGTCTGTGTGTGTGTCTGTGTGTGTGTCTGTGTGTGAGGATCTGTGTGTGTGAGAATCTGTGTGTGTGAGAATCTGTGTGTGTGAGTGTCTGTGTGAGTGTCTGTGTGAGTCTGTGTGTGTGAGTCTGTGTGTGTGAGTCTGTGTGTGTGTCTGTGTGTGAGTGTCAGTGTGAATCTGTGTGTGTGAGTGTCTGTGTGTGTGAGTGTCTTCGAGTGAGTCTGTGTGTGTGAGTCTGTGTGTGTGAGTCTGTGCGTGAGTGTCTGTGCGTGAGTGTCTGTGCGTGAGTGTCTGTGCGTGAGTGTCTGTGCGTGAGAGTCTGTGTGTGAGAGTCTGTGTGTCAGAGTCTGTGTGTGAGTGTGTGTGTCTGTGTGTGAGTGTCTGTGTGTGTGAGTCTGTGTGTCAGAGTCTGTGTGTGAGTGTGAGTGTCTGTGCGTGAGTCTGTGTGCGTGAGTGTCTGTGTGTCAGAGTCTGTGTGTCAGAGTCTGTGTGTGAGTGTGTGTGTCTGTGTGTGAGTGTCTGTGTGTGAGTGTCTGTGTGTGTGAGTCTGTGTGTGTGAGTCTGTGTGTGTGTCTGTGTGTGAGTGTCAGTGTGAATCTGTGTGTGTGAGTGTCTGTATGTGAGTGTCTGTGTGTGAGTGTCTGTGTGAGTCTGTGTGTGTGAGTCTGTGTGTGTGTCTGTGTGTGTGAGTCTGTGTGTGTGTCTGTGTGTGTCAGTGTGAATCTGTGTGTGAGTGTCTGTGTGTGAGTGTCTGTGTGTGAGTCTGTGTGTGTGAGTCTGTGTGTGTGAGTCTGTGTGTGTGTCTGTGTGTGAGTCTGTGTGTGTCAGTGTGAATCTGTGTGTCTGAGTCTGTGTGTCTGAGTCTGTGTGTCTGAGTCTGTGTGTGAGTGTCTGTGTGAATCTTTGTGTGTGAATCTTTGTGTGTATGTGTCTGTGTGTGTCTGTGTGTGAGTGTCTGTGTGTGAGAGTCTGTGTGTGAGTTTCTGTGTGTGAGTGTCTGTGTGTGTCTGTGTGTGTGAGTCTGTGTGTGTGTGTCTGTGTGTGTGTGTCTGTGTGTGAGTGTCTGTGTGTGAGTGTCTGTGTGTGAGTGTCTGTGTGTGTGTGAGTGTCTGTGTGTGTGAGAGTCTGTGTGTGTGAGTCTGTGTGTGTGAGTCTGTGTGTGTGGGTCTGTGTGTGTGAGTCTGTGTGTGTGAGTGTCTGTGTGTGTGATTCTGTGTGTGTGATTCTGTGTGTGATTCTGTGTGTGATTCTGTGTGTGATTCTGTGTGTGAGCGTCTGTGTGTGAGCGTCTGTGTGTGAGAGTCTGTGTGTGAGTCTGTGTGTGTGATTCTCTGTGTGTGAGTCTGTGTGAGTGTCTGTGTGAGTGTCTGTGTGTGAGTGTCTGTGTGTGTGAGTCTGTGTGTGTGATTCTGTGTGTGGTGTGTCTGTGTGTGGTGTGTCTGTGTGTGGTGTGTCTGTGTGTGTGAGTCTGTGTGTGAGTCTGTGTGTGTGAGTCTGTGTGTGTGAGTCTTTGTGTGTGAGTCTGTGTGTGTGAGTCTGTGTGTGTGAGTGTCTGTGTGTGAGTGTCTGTGTGTGAGTGTCTGTGTGTGAGAGTCTGTGTGAGAGTCTGTGTGAGTGTCTGTGTGAGTGTCTGTGTGAGTGTCTGTGTGAGTGTCTGTGTGTGAGTCTGTGTGTGTGAGTCTCTGTGTGTGAGTCTCTGTGTGTGAGTGTCTGTGTGTGTGAGTCTGTGTGTGTGAGTCTGTGTGTGTGAGTCTGTGCGTGAGTGTCTGTGCGTGAGTGTCTGTGCGTGAGTCTGTGTGCGTGAGTGTCTGTGTGCGTGAGTCTGTGTGTGTGAGTGTCTGTGTGTGTGAGTGTCTGTGTGTATGAGTGTCTGTGTGTGAGTGTCTGTGTGTGAGTGTCTGTGTGTGAGAGTCTGTGTGAGAGTCTGTGAGAGTCTGTGTGTGAGTCTGTGTGTGAGTCTGTGTGTGAGTCTGTGTGTGAGTCTGTGTGTCTGTGTGTGAGTCTGTGTGAGTGTCTGCGTGTCAGAGTCTGTGTGTGAGTGTGTGTGACTGTGTGTGAGTCTGTGTGTGAGTATCTGTGTGTGAGTGTCTGTGTGAACCTGTGTGTGAGTGTCTGTGTGAATCTGTGTGTGTGAGTGTCAGTGTGAACCTGTGTGTGTGAGAGTCTGTGAGAGTCTGTGTGTGAGTCTGTGTGTCAGTCTGTGTGTGAGTGTCTGTGTGTGTGAGTGTCTTTGTGAGTCTGTGTGTGTGAGTCTGTGTGTGTGAGTGTCTGTGTGTGAGAGTCTGTGTGAATCTGTGTGTGTGAGTGTCTGTGTGTGAGTGTCTTTGTGAGTCTGTGTGTGTGAGTCTGTGTGTGAGTGTCTGTGTGTGTGAGTGTCTTTGTGAGTCTGTGTGTGTGAGTCTGTGTGTGTGAGTGTCTGTGTGTGAGAGTCTGTGTGAATCTGTGTGTGTGAGTGTCTGTGTGTGAGAGTCTGTGTGAATCTGTGTGTGTGAGTGTCTGTGTGTGAGTGTCTTTGTGAGTCTGTGTGTGTGAGTCTGTGTGTGTGAGTGTCTGTGTGTGAGAGTCTGTGTGAATCTGTGTGTGTGAGTGTCTGTGTGTGAGTGTCTGTGTGTGAGTGTCTGTGTGTGAGTGTCTGTGTGTGTGAGTCTGTGTGAGTCTGTGTGAGTCTGTGTGAGTCTGTGTGAGTCTGTGTGTGAGCGTGTGTGAGTGTCTGTGTGTGTGAGTCTGTGTGCGTGAGTGTCTGTGCGTGAGTGTCTGTGCGTGAGTGTCTGTGTGCGTGAGTGTCTGTGTGTGAGAGTCTGTGTGTGAGAGTCTGTGTGTCTGAGTGTGTGTGTCTGAGTGTGTGTGTCTGAGTGTGTGTGTCTGTGTGTGTGTCTGTGTGTGTGTCTGTGTGTGAGTGTCTGTGTGTGAGTGTCTGTGTGTGAGTCTGTGTGTGTGAGTCTGTGTGTGTGTGTCTGTGTGTGTGTGTCTGTGTGTGTGTGTCTGTGTGTGTGAGTCTGTGTGTGTGTCTGTGTGTGTCAGTGTGAATCTGTGTGTGTGAGTGTCTGTGTGTGAGTCTGTGTGTCTGAGTCTGTGTGTCTGAGTCTGTGTGTCTGAGTCTGTGTGTGTGAGTCCGTGTGTGAGTCTGTGTGAATCTGTGTGTGTGAGTGTCTGTGTGTGAGTGTCTGTGTGTGAGTGTCTGTGTGTGTGTGTCTGTGTGTGTGTGTGTCTGTGTGTGTCTGTGTGTGAGTGTCTGTGTGTGTGTCTGTGTGTGAGGATCTGTGTGTGTGAGGATCTGTGTGTGTGAGAATCTGTGTGTGTGAGTGTCTGTGTGAGTCTGTGTGTGTGAGCCTGTGTGTGAGAGTCTGTGGGTGTGTCTGTGTGTGAGTGTCAGTGTGAATCTGTGTGTGTGAGTGTCTGTGTGTGAGTGTCTGTGTGTGAGTGTGTGTGTGTGAGAGTCTGTGTGTGAGAGTCTGTGTGTGAGAGTCTGTGTGTCTGTGTGTGAGTGTCTGTGTGTGTGAGTCTGTGTGTCAGAGTCTGTGTGTGAGTGTGAGTGTCTGTGCGTGAGTCTGTGTGCGTGAGTGTCTGTGTGTGAGAGTCTGTGTGTGAGAGTCTGTGTGTGTGAGTCTGTGTGTGAGTGTCAGTGTGAATCTGTGTGTGTGAGTGTCTGTGTGTGAGTGTCAGTGTGAATCTGTGTGTGTGAGTGTCTGTGTGTGAGTCTGTGTGTGAGTGTCAGTGTGAATCTGTGTGTGTGAGTGTCTGTGTGTGAGTGTCAGTGTGAATCTGTGTGTGTGAGTGTCTGTGTGTGAGTGTCTGTGTGTGAGTGTCTGTGTGAGTCTGTGTGTGTGGGTCTGTGTGTGTGAGTCTGTGTGTGAGTGTCTGTGTGTGTGTCTGTGAGTGTCAGTGTGAATCTGTGTGTGTGAGTGTCTGTGTGTGAGTGTCTGTGTGTGTGAGTCTGTGTGTGTGAGTCTGTGTGTGTGAGTCTGTGTGTGTGAGTCTGTGTGTGTCAGTGTGAGTCTGTGTGTGTGAGTCTGTGTGTGTGAGTCTGTGTGTGTGAGTCTGTGTGTGAGTCTGTGTGTGAGTGTCTGTGTGAATCTTTGTGTGTGTGTGTCTGTGTGTGAGTGTCTGTGTGTGAGTCTGTGTGTGTGAGTGTCTGTGTGTGAGTGTCTGTGTGTGAGTGTCTGTGTCAGAGTCTGTGTGTCTGAGTGTGTGTGTCTGTGTGTGAGTGTCTGTGTGTGTGAGTCTGTGTGTCAGAGTCTGTGTGTGAGTGTGAGTGTCTGTGCGTGAGTCTGTGTGCGTGAGTCTGTGTGCGTGAGTCTGTGTGCGTGAGTGTCTGTGTGTGAGTGTCTGTGTGTGAGTGTCTGTGTGTGAGTGTCTGTGTGAGTCTGTGTGTGAGTGTCTGTGTGTGTGTCTGTGAGTGTCAGTGTGAATCTGTGTGTGTGAGTGTCTGTGTGTGAGTGTCTGTGAGTCTGTGTGTGTGAGTCTGTGTGTCTGAGTCTGTGTGTCTGAGTCTGTGTGTGTGAGTCTGTGTGTGTGAGTCTGTGTGTGAGTCTGTGTGTGAGTGTATGTGTGAATCTTTGTGTGTGAATCTTTGTGTGTGTGTGTCTGTGTGTGTCTGTGTGTGAGTGTCTGTGTGTGAGTGTCTGTGTGTGAGTGTCTGTGTGTGAGTGTCTGTGTGTGAGAATCTGTGTGTGTGAGTCTGTGTGTGAGTGTCTGTGTGTGTGTGTCTGTGTGTGAGTGTCTGTGTGTGAGTGTCTGTGTGTGAGTGTCTGTGTGTGTCTGTGTGTGAGTGTCTGTGTGTGAGTGTCTGTGTGTGAGTGTCTGTGTGTGTGAGAATCTGTGTGTGTGTCTGTGTGTGAGTGTCAGTGTGAATCTGTGTGTGTGAGTGTCTGTGTGTGAGTGTCTGTGTGTGTGAGTCTGTGTGTGAGTGTCTGTGTGAATCTGTGTGTGAGTGTCTGTGTGTGTGAGTCTGTGTGTGAGTCTGTGTGTGAATCTGTCTGTGTGAGTGTCTGTGTGTGTGAGTGTCTGTGTGTGTGAGTGTCTGTGTGTGTGAGTCTGTGTGTGAGTGTCTGTGTGAATCTGTGTGTGTGTGTCTGTGTGTGAGTGTCAGTGTGAATCTGTGTGTGTGAGTGTCTGTGTGTGAGTGTCTGTGTGTGTGAGTCTGTGTGTGAGTGTCTGTGTGAATCTGTGTGTGAGTGTCTGTGTGTGTGAGTCTGTGTGTGTGAGTCTGTGTGTGAGTCTGTGTGTGAGTGTCTGTGTGAATCTGTGTGTGTGAGTGTCTGTGTGTGAGTGTCTTTGTGAGTCTGTGTGTGTGAGTCTGTGTGTGAGTCTGTGTGTGAGTGTCTTTGTGAGTCTGTGTGTGTGTGTCTGTGTGAATCTGTGTGTGTGAGTGTCTTTGTGAGTCTGTGTGTGTGTCTGTGTGTGTGAGTCTGTGTGTGAGTGTCTTTGTGAGTCTGTGTGTGTGTGTCTGTGTGAATCTGTGTGTGTGAGTGTCTGTGTGTGAGTGTCTTTGTGAGTCTGTGTGTGTGTGTCTGTGTGTGTGAGTGAGTGAGAGTGTGTGAGTGAGTGAGAGTGAGTGAGTGAGTGAGAGTGAGTGAGTGAGTGTATGTGTGAGAGTGTGTGAGTGAGTGAGAGTGAGAGAGTGAGAGTGTGAGAGTGTGAGAGTGTGAAAGTGTGAAAGTGTGAGAGTGTGAGAGTGTGTGAGAGAGTGAGTGAGAGTGTGTGAGAGTGTGTGAGTGAGTGAGAGTATGTGTGAGAGTGTGTGAGTGAGTGAGAGTGTGTGAGTGAGTGAGAGTATGTGTGAGAGTGTGTGAGTGAGTGAGAGTATGTGAATGAGTGAGAGTATGTGTGAGAGTGAGTGAGAGTGTGAGAGTGTGTGAGTGAGAGTGTGAGAGTGTGTGAGTGAGTGAGAGTATGTGAGTGAGTGAGTGAGAGTGTGAGTGAGTGAGAGTGTGTGAGTGAGTGAGAGTATGTGAGTGAGAGTATGTGAGTGAGTGAGAGTGTGTGAGTGAGTGAGAGTGTGTGAGTGAGTGAGAGTGTGTAAGTGAGTGAGAGTATGTGTGAGTGAGTGAGAGTATGTGTGAGTGAGTGAGAGTGTGTGAGTGAGTGAGACTGTGTGAGTGAGTGAGACTGTGAGTGAGTGAGAGTATGTGTGAGTGAGAGTGTGTGAGTGAGTCTGTGTGAGTGAGTGAGAGTGTGTGAGTGAGTGAGAGTGTGTGAGTGAGTGAGTGTATGTGTGAGAGTGTGTGAGTGAGTGAGAGTATGTGTGAGAGTGAGAGAGTGAGAGAGTGAGAGAGTGAGTGAGTGAGTGTGAGAGAGTGTGAGAGAGTGTGAGAGAGTGTGAGAGAGTGTGAGAGAGAGTGAGAGAGAGTGAGAGAGTGTGAGAGAGAGTGAGAGAGTGTGTGAGTGAGTGAGAGTATGTGTGAGAGTGTGTGAGTGAGTGAGAGTATGTGTGAGAGTGTGTGAGTGAGTGAGAGTGTGAGTGAGTGAGAGTATGTGTGAGAGTGTGTGAGTGAGTGAGAGTATGTGAGTGAGTGAGAGTATGTGTGAGAGTGAGAGTATGTGTGAGAGTGAGTGAGAGTGTGAGAGTGTGTGAGTGAGAGTGTGTGAGTGAGAGTGTGTGAGTGAGAGTGTGTGAGTGAGAGTGTGTGAGTGAGAGTGTGTGAGTGAGAGTGTGTGAGTGAGTGTGTGTGAGTGAGTGGGAGTATGTGAGTGAGTGAGTGTGTGAGTGAGTGAGAGTATGTGAGTGAGTGAGTGAGAGTGTGAGTGAGTGAGAGTGTGTGTGAGTGAGAGTGTATGAGTGAGTGAGAGTGTGTAAGTGAGTGAGAGTATGTGTGAGTGAGTGAGAGTGTGTGAGTGAGTGAGAGTGTGTGAGTGAGTGAGAGTGTGTGAGTGAGTTAGAGTATGTGAGTGAGTGAGAGTATGTGAGTGAGTGAGAGTGTGAGTGAGTGAGTGAGAGTGTGTGAGTGAGTGAGACTGTGTGAGTGAGTGAGACTGTGAGTGAGTGAGAGTATGTGTGTGTGAGTGTGAGTGAGTGAGAGTGTGTGAGTGAGTGAGAGTGTGTGAGTGAGTGAGAGTGTGTGAGTGAGTGAGAGTGTGAGTGAGTGAGAGTATGTGAGTGAGTGAGAGTGTGTGAGTGAGTGAGAGTGTATGAGTGAGTGAGACTGTGTGAGTGAGTGAGACTGTGAGTGAGTGAGAGTATGTGTGAGTGTGAGTGTGTGTGAGTGAGTGAGAGTGTGTGAGTGAGTGAGACTGTGAGTGAGTGAGAGTATGTGTGTGTGAGTGTGTGTGAGTGAGTGAGACTGTGTGAGTGAGTGAGACTGTGTGAGTGAGTGAGACTGTGAGTGAGTGAGACTGTGAGTGAGTGAGAGTATGTGTGAGTGAGAGTGTGTGTGAGTGTGAGTGTGTGAGTGAGTGAGTGAGAGTGTGTGAGTGAGTGAGACTGTGTGAGTGAGTGAGACTGTGTGAGTGAGTGAGACTGTGAGTGAGTGAGACTGTGAGTGAGTGAGAGTGTGAGAGTATGTGTGAGAGTGTGTGAGTGAGTGAGAGTGTGTGAGTGAGTGAGAGTGTGTGAGTGAGTGAGAGTGTGTGAGTGAGTGAGAGTGTATGAGTGAGTGTGAGTGTGTGAGTGAGTGAGAGTGTGTGAGTGAGTGAGAGTATGTGTGAGAGTATGTGAGTGAGTGAGAGTGTGTGAGTGAGTGAGAGTATGTGTGAGAGTGTGTGAGTGAGTGAGAGTGTGTGAGTGAGTGAGAGTGTGAGTGAGTGAGAGTGTGTGAGTGTGTGAGTGAGTGAGAGTGTGAGTGAGTGAGTGAGTGTGTGAGTGAGTGAGAGTATGTGAGTGAGTGAGAGTGTATGAGTGAGTGAGAGTGTATGAGTGAGTGAGAGTGTGTGAGTGAGTGAGAGTGTGTGAGTGAGTGAGAGTGTATGAGTGAGTGAGACTGTGTGAGTGAGACTGTGTGAGTGAGTGACTGTGAGTGAGTGAGAGTGTGTGAGTGAGTGAGAGTGTGTGAGTGAGTGAGAGTGTGTGAGTGTGAGAGTATGTGTGAGAGTGTGTGAGTGAGTGAGAGTGTGTGAGTAAGTGAGAGTATGTGTGAGAGTGTATGAGTGAGTGAGAGTGTGTGAGTGAGTGAGAGTGTGTGAGTGAGTGAGAGTATGTGTGAGAGTATGTGAGTGAGTGAGAGTGTGTGAGTGAGTGAGAGTATGTGTGAGAGTGTGTGAGTGAGTGAGAGTGTGTGAGTGAGTGAGAGTATGTGTGAGAGTGTGTGAGTGAGTGAGAGTGTGTGAGTGAGTGAGAGTGTGTGAGTGAGTGAGAGTATGTGTGAGAGTGTGTGAGTGAGTGAGAGTGTGTGAGTGAGTGAGAGTGTGAGTGAGAGTGTGTGAGTGAGTGAGAGTGTGTGAGTGAGTGAGTGTGTGTGAGTGAGTGAGTGAGAGTGTGAGTGAGTGAGAGTATGTGTGAGAGTGTGTGAGTGAGTGAGAGTATGTGTGAGAGTGTGTGAGTGTGAGTGAGAGTGTGTGAGTGAGTGAGAGTGTGTGAGTGAGTGAGTGAGAGTGTGAGTGAGTGAGAGTATGTGTGAGAGTGTGTGAGTGAGTGAGAGTGTGTGAGTGAGTGAGAGTGTGTGAGTGAGTGAGAGTGTGTGAGTGAGTGAGTGAGAGTGTGAGTGAGTGAGTGAGTGTGTGAGTGTGTGAGTGAGTGAGAGTATGTGAGTGAGTGAGAGTGTGTGAGTGAGTGAGAGTATGTGTGAGTGAGTGAGAGTGTGAGTGAGAGTGTGTGAGTGAGTGAGAGTGTGTGAGTGAGTGAGAGTGTGAGTGAGAGTGTGTGAGTGAGTGAGAGTGTGAGTGAGAGTGTGTGAGTGAGTGAGAGTGTGAGTGAGAGTGAGTGTGAGAGTATGTGTGAGAGTGTGTGAGTGAGTGAGAGTGTGTGAGTGAGTGAGAGTGTGAGTGAGAGTGTGTGAGTGAGTGAGAGTGTGAGTGAGAGTGTGTGAGTGAGTGAGGAGTGAGTGAGAGTGTGTGAGTGAGTGAGAGTATGTGTGAGAGTGTGTGAGTGAGTGAGAGTGTGAGTGAGAGTGTGTGAGTGAGTGAGAGTATGTGTGAGAGTGTGTGAGTGAGTGAGAGTGTGTGAGTGAGTGAGAGTGTGAGTGAGAGTGTGTCGAGTGAGTGAGAGTATGTGTGAGAGTGTCGTGAGTGATCTGAGAGTGTGTGAGTGAGCTGAGAGTGTGTCGAGTGGAGAGAGAGTGTGAGTGAGAGTGTGTGAGTGAGTGAGAGTGGGAGTGAGAGTGTGTGAGTGAGTGAGAGTGTGAGTGAGTGAGTGAGTATTGAGTGAGTGAGAGTATGTCGATCGTAGAGAGAGTGTGTGAGTGAGTGAGAGTGTGAGTGAGAGTGTGTGAGTGAGAGTCGTCGTGAGTGAGTCGTGTGAGTCTGAGTGAGAGCTGTCGAGTGAGTGAGAGTGTGTGAGTGAGTGAGAGTATTGTGCTCGAGAGAGTGTCGAGTCGATAGTCGATAGTGCTATCTCTAGTGAGAGTGAGTCGAGTGAGCTGAGAGTCGATGCTAGTCGTCTAGTAGATCCTATCTATCTATCTCTATAGATATCTATCTATCTGCTAGTATAGCTAGCTAGCTCTATATCGAGTGCTGAGAGTGCTATCGATCTGAGGTGCGAGTGAGAGTGTGTGAGCTGAGTGATATCTATCTATCTATATCTATCGCTATATATATCTATCTCTATATAGTCTAGTCGAGTCTAGCATATATCTCTATATATCTATCGATCTCTATATCTATCTATCTCTACCATATCTATCTCTATATCGAGTCTCTGAGTAGAGTTCTGAGTCGAGTCTAGAGTGAGTCGATAGTATCTAGTGAGTGAGAGAGCTATCTAGTCTAGCTGAGAGTGCTGAGTAGAGCTGAGTTAGTCTAGTAGCGTATCGAGTAGAGCTATCTAGCTCGATACATCTATCTATCTCTATATATCTATCTATCTCTATATATCATCTATATATCTATCTATCTCTATAATAGCTATCTGAGCTCGAGTACAGCGAGCTATCTCGCTAGTGAGCTTGTATCTCTGAGTGATATCTATCTATCTCTATATATCTATCTATCTCTATATCTATCTCTATATATCTAGCTATAGATCGTATCTAGAGAGAGTATCTGAGTGAGTGAGAGTCTTGATATCGATAGTGAGAGCTGAGTGAGAGGTGAGTGAGCTCGATATCTATCTATCTCTAGAGATCTTTCGATCTCTATATTATCTCGATGATAGCTATCTATCTCTATAGCTATCTCTAGTATATTAGCTGCTAGTGAGTGCGAGTATGCTGAGTCGAGCTGAGAGTGAGTGTCGCGAGTGTGAGTCTGCGATCCCCACAATCAAACATCCTCCCAAGACTTGAGTGAGTTTTTTGAGTTACCCAGGACCAGCATTAGACCTCAGAAGCAATCTAAAAACAGACGAAGATCGGCTGGCAGTTTCCAGCACAGCGAGTCCTGTGCTGATCCCTGTGTCAGCCTTAACTCTTATGCAGCCATGCACATTCCCCTAGTCCTGCTGTCTCCTCCTCATCCTACCTGTGCTTCAAATTGTCATCCCGATTGCCCTTAAAAGTTGCCATGGTCTCTGCCTCCATCACACCCTGTGACAAAGCATCTAGTGGCCCTATCACTCTGTGAGTGTTAGATAACGCTGTTGCCTCTAAGACAGAAGGTTGTGGGTTTAGACCAAACTCCAGAGACGTGAGCACAGATATCAAAGCGGACACTGCAGTTCAGTACTGAGAGAGTGCTGTACTGTTGGAGGGTCAGTACTGAGGGAGTGCTGCACAGTTGGAGGGTCAGTACTGAGGGAGTGCTGCACTGTTGGAGGGTCAGTACTGAGAGAGTGCTGTACTGTTGGAGGGTCAGTACTGAGGGAGTGCTGCACTGTTGGAGGGTCAGTCCTGAGGGAGTGCTGTACTGTGGGAGGGTCAGTACTGAGTGAGTGCTGTACTGTGGGAGGGTCAGTACTGAGGGAGTGCTGCACTGTCGGAGGGTCAGTACTGAGTGAGTGCTGTACTGTGGGAGGGTCAGTACTGAGGGAGTGCTGCACTGTGGGAGGGTCAGTACTGAGGGAGTGCTGTACTGTGGGAGGGTCAGTACTGAGGGAGTGCTGCACAGTTGGAGGATCAGTACTGATGGAGTGCTGCACTGTTGGAGGGTCAGTCCTGAGGGAGTGCTGTACTGTTGGAGGGTCAGTACTGAGTGAGTGCTGTACTGTGGGAGGGTCAGTACTGAGGGAGTGCTGCACAGTTGGAGGATCAGTACTGAGGGAGTGCTGCACTGTTGGAGGGTCAGTCCTGAGGGAGTGCTGTACTGTGGGAGGGTCAGTACTGAGTGAGTGCTGTACTGTGGGAGGGTCAGTACTGAGGGAGTGCTGCACTGTCGGAGGGTCAGTACTGAGTGAGTGCTGTACTGTGGGAGTGTCAGTACTGAGGGAGTGCTGCACTGTGGGAGGGTCAGTACTGAGGGAGTGCTGTACTGTCGGATGGTCAGTACTGAGGGAGTGCTGCACTGTCGGAGGGTCAGTACTGAGTGAGTGCTGTACTGTGGGAGGGTCAGTACTGAGGGAGTGCTGCACTGTGGGAGGGTCAGTACTGAGGGAGTGCTGTACTGTGGGAGGGTCAGTACTGAGTGAGTGCTGTACTGTGGGAGGGTCAGTACTGAGGGAGTGCTGCACTGTGGGAGGGTCAGTACTGAGGGAGTACTGCACTGTGGGAGGGTCAGTACTGAAGGAGTGCTGTACTGTCGGAGGGTCAGTACTGAGGGAGTGCTGCACTGTCGGAGGGTCAGTACTGAGTGAGTGCTGTATTGTGGGAGGGTCAGTACTGAGGGAGTGCTGCACTGTGGGAGGGTCAGTACTGAGGGAGTGCTGTACTGTGGGAGGGTCAGTACTGAGGGAGTGCTGCACTGTGGGAGGGTCAGTACTGAGTGAGTGCTGTACTGTGGGAGGGTCAGTACTGAGGGAGTGCTGTACTGTGGGAGGGTCAGTACTGAGTGAGTGCTGTACTGTGGGAGGGTCAGTACTGAGGGAGTGCTGTACTGTGGGAGGGTCAGTACTGAGGGAGTGCTGCACTGTGGGAGGGTCAGTACTGAGGGAGTGCTGTACTGTCGGAGGGTCAGTACTGAGGGAGTGCTGCACTGTCGGAGGGTCAGTACTGAGTGGGTGCTGTACTGTGGGAGGGTCAGTACTGAGGGAGTGCTGCACTGTCGGAGGGTCAGTACTGAGGGAGTGCTGTACTGTGGGAGGGTCAGTACTGAGTGAGTGCTGTACTGTGGGAGGGTCAGTACTGAGGGAGTGCTGTACTGTGGGAGGGTCAGTACTGAGGGAGTGCTGTACTGTGGGAGGGTCAGTACTGAGGGAGTGCTGTACTGTGGGAGGGTCAGTACTGAGTGAGTGCTGCACTGTGGGAGGGTCAGTACTGAGGGAGTGCTGCACTGTCGGAGGGTCAGTACTGAGGGAGTGCTGTACTGTGGGAGGGTCAGTACTGAGGGAGTGCTGTACTGTGGGAGGGTCAGTACTGAGTGAGTGCTGTACTGTGGGAGGGTCAGTACTGAGGGAGTGCTGTACTGTGGGAGGGTCAGTACTGAGGGAGTGCTGTACTGTGGGAGGGTCAGTACTGAGTGAGTGCTGTACTGTGGGAGGGTCAGTACTGAGTGAGTGCTGTACTGTGGGAGGGTCAGTACTGAGGGAGTGCTGTACTGTGGGAGGGTCAGTACTGAGGGAGTGCTGCACTGTGGGAGGGTCAGTACTGAGTGAGTGCTGCACTGCGAGAAGTGAGACATTAAACTGAGGTCCTGTCTGCCCCCTCAGGTGCATCTGAAAGATCACAGGACACTATTTCCAAGAAGTTCTCCCCAGCGTCCTGGCCAATATTTATTCCTGAACCAACACTGAAACAGATTCCCTGGTCATTACCACATTGCTGTTTGTGGAACCACTAGAATGAACAATCTTTCCCATTTGTAATTATAACGAGCTCAGTTAAATCTCCTCTTGGCTTCTCTGTTCCAGTGAAAATATTCCCAGTATCTCAAACGTTTATTCATCTGCTACATTTTTAACTGAAATAACTTCTATTCCATTGATTGGATCATCGCAGGTGAAAGTGTGGAGCCGAACTCGAGAGCGAGTCGAGAAGTTTGTTAAAACAGTTAAGGGACCAGTCCAGGTGTGTGCATCTGCAAAAGAAGCTGTTCTTGGTGCTGATGTGGTGATAACAGTCACCATGGCAACGGAGCCCGTCCTGTTTGGAGAATGGGTGAAACCTGGAGCCCATGTTAATGGTATGTACCGAGTTCACCGAGCCTGCACCTTCACAAGTTGCTGAAACATATTTACATTCCTGTTTCATTTTGGAATCAGTGTGTTGAGAATTTACACAAAAAGTTTTGGAGATATTTTCAAAAGCATAACTTAAGGAAACATTCCAGTAACTTGGGGATGAAGGCCTCTCGATGGCATGAAACCTCAGCATTGGGTCTCTGCCTCACCCACGATTGGCTGAATCCCAGGATTTGGGGTGTTTACATCCAGCTGAGTGGTACGGATTCAATCCCGGGATTCAGAGTGCCCAGCTCCCGCTGCTGTTAATTTTTGTTCGTTGCCCACGTTTTCTTAACCTTCTGTCATATCCTCAGGAGATTCCAACCTGTTGGGCATCCATTGAAGTATGTATGACCTCTACTTTCTCTCCTTATTTAGGTAAACACTGAAGGAAAATTTGCACACAGCAAGATCCCACGAATAGTAAATGAAATGGGTGGAAAGTTAATTTGGTGTTGGCTGAGGGAGGAATGTTGGCTAGGACAACTCACTGCTCTTCTTGAAATGGTTTCTGAGATCTCTAACATCTGTCTGAACCAAAGGTTCAGTTTAATGGCACCTCAGACTGTGCAGGACACCCACAGTACTACCCCCTCCACAGTGCAGCGCTCCCTCAGTACTGCTCCTCTGACAGTGCAGCACTCCCTCAGTACTGCTCCTCTGACAGTGCAGCGCTCCCTCAGTACTGCCCCTTCCACAGTGCAGTGCTCCCTCAGTACTGCCCCTCTGACAGTGCAGCGCTCCCTCAGTACTGACCCTCCGACAGCGCAGCACTCCCTCAGTACTGCCCCTCTGACAGTGCAGCACTCCCTCAGTACTGCCCCTCTAACAGTGCAGCGCTCCCTCAGTACTGCTCCTCTGACAGTGCAGCACTCCCTCAGTACTGCTCCTCTGACAGTGCAGCGCTCCCTCAGTACTGCCCCTCTAACAGTGCAGCGCTCCCTCAGTACTGCCCCTCCACTGTGCAGCACTCCCTCAGTACTGCCCCTCTAACAGTGCAGCGCTCCCTCAGTACTGCCCCTTCCACAGTGCAGTGCTCCCTCAGTACTGCCCCTCTGACAGTGCAGCGCTCCCTCAGTACTGACCCTCCGACAGCGCAGCACTCCCTCAGTACTGCCCCTCTGACAGTGCAGCACTCCCTCAGTACTGCCCCTCTAACAGTGCAGCGCTCCCTCAGTACTGCCCCTCTGACAGTGCAGCGCTCCCTCAGTACTGCCCCTTCCACAGTGCAGCGCTCTCTCAGTACTGCCCCTCTGACAGTGCAGCGCTCCCTCAGTACTGACCCTCCGACAGCGCAGCACTCCCTCAGTACTGCCCCTCTGACAGTGCAGCACTCCCTCAGTACTGACCCTCTAACAGTGCAGCGCTCCCTCAGTACTGACCCTCTGACAGTGCAGCGCTCCCTCAGTACTGCCCCTTCCACAGTGCAGCGCTCCCTCAGTACTGCTCCTCTGACAGTGCAGCGCTCCCTCTGTACTGCCCCTCTGACAGTGCAGCACTCCTTCAGTACTACCCCTTTGACAGTGCAGCACTCCCTCAGCACTGCCCCTCTGACAGTGCAGCACTCCCTCAGCACTGCCCCTCTGACAGTGCAGCACTCCCTCAGCACTGCCCCTCTGACAGTGTGGCACTCTCTCAGCATTGTCCCTCTGACACTACAGCACTCCCTCAGTACTGACCCTCTGACAGTGCAGAGCTCCTTCAGTACTGCCCCTCTGACAGTGCAGCACTCCCTCAGCACTGCCCCTCTGACAGTGCAGCATTCCCTCAGCACTGCCCCTCTGACAGTGCAGCACTCCCTCAGCACTGCCCCTCTGACAGTGCAGCACTCCCTCAGTACTGCCCCTCTGACAGTGCAGCACTCCCTCAGTACTGACCCTCTGACAGTGCAGAGCTCCCTCAGCACTGCCCCTCTGACAGTGCAGCGCTCCCTCAGCACTGCCCCTCTGACAGTGCAGCACTCCCTCAGCACTGCCCCTCTGACAGTGCAGCACTCCCTCAGTATTACACTGGGAGTGTCAGCCTGGATTATGTGCTCAAGTTTCTAAAGTTGGACTTGAACTCACAACCTTCTTAAGGTCTCCAGGTAGGGGAAAAGCTCATAAAATACCTGTTTGTTAAAGAGCATTAACATTCTTCCAGTTCAATTCTCTAATGTATGTTTGTGGTGCATTACTTTATCTTGCAGCTGTTGGAGCTTGTCGCCCAGGCTGGAGGGAGCTGGATGATGAGCTAATGAAGAGTGCTGTCCTGTATGTGGATAGCAGAGAGGGAGCCATGAGCGAATCTGGGGATGTCATCCTCTCGGGCGTAATGCATTTCATTTCAGTTCTGTACTTTACTTCGATTCTGATGTGATTGTCCAGCCCTTCACTGATTCTGAATCCTGGTGTTGATCTGAAGGCTTCAGGACATTGTTTCTATCCTTTGCCTTTCCAGATCTCTGCTTGGGGACCTCCAGCCGAGATCACCCAGAATACAACCTCCTCCTTGCTCCACTGTGTTGCTGTGGAAATAATTCTTTAAAATTAAATACTTTCTGATACAGTTTCTGACACATCCCATGAGTTTAATCGCCATTCTGCAGAAACGATTGCAGGAGTTTCCCCCAATGCCTCGGTGAATTACTGAATCACGCAGACCCAAAGCTCGTCCTTTCGAGACGGGTTATCTGGGTCCTGTTTGGGAACGACACCTGTAATTCTGGAGCCAGGGAAGGGAAAAATCAGTCAAGGTTCCTGCTCCTGATCACTAATTAGTGACATCCGGCCATCCCACCCACTTCCCTTCCCATCCTCCCACCATCACTGTAAAGTGCAGGTGTGTTAGGGTCCAGTGAGAATAGATAGTGATGCACATCAAAGTCAAATAAGCACAACTATTGAGACTCCACAGGTGAAGAATGGATGCTTGAGCAAGAAGCCAGAAGGGGATAAGGATACAAAATTGTCAAGGCAGGAATAAGAGTGCAGAAAGATTCAAAAGAGAAGTTCTAGTAAGGTTGTAATATATATTATCAAACTCACCAAAGTGGAATCCTGATCGTATCCAATCATTGAATTGCACTCTGTTGCCACTGGTTGGATTTAATTGCTCTTTCAATTAAATTGTAAAAGATTTGTTGTTTGATGTTCATGGACAGGAACAAAGCTTCTTTTCAATTCATCTCACAGGCTGAGATCTTTGCGGAATTGGGAGAAGTGGTGAAAGGAAGTAAACCTGCTCTGTGTGAGAGGACCACGGTTTTCAAATCATTAGGTAAGAACAAACAAGCCATTATTAAGAGAGCTGATGACAGGGGAAAGCTGGCCATTGACTGCTGCTCTGTGTTCTAGTGAAAGATTCAATACAGTTTCGAATTGAGTTCAAAAAAAGTCACTTTCAGATACATTTTATTCTGTTGTAGAATTTGCTTAATTGTCACCGTTTGGTGTTAAAGGATAAATAATTCACCAAAACACATTACAACCAGCTGTAAAATCCCGTGCTAATGGTATGGAGTCCACTTTAAGAATGTGCTTCAAGGGTCAGCTGTACTTAAATTTTTGCTTCATGCATTGCATTGACCCAGAGTGCAGTATAACTCTGGTCTTGCAATGACCCACAGAGTGCAGTATAACTCTGGTCTTGCATTGACCCACAGAGTGCAGTATAACTCTGGTCTCGCATTGACCCAGAGTGCAGTATAACTCTGGTCTTGCAATGACCCACAGAGTGCAGTATAACTCTGGTCTCGCATTGACCCAGAGTGCAGTATAACTCTGGTCTTGCAATGACCCACAGAGTGCAGTATAACTCTGGTCTCGCATTGACCCAGAGTGCAGTATAACTCTGGTCTTGCAATGACCCACAGAGTGCAGTATAACTCTGATCTTGCATTGACCCAGAGTGCAGTATAACTCTGGTCTTGCAATGACCCACAGAGTGCAGTATAACTCTGGTCTCGCATTGACCCAGAGTGCAGTATAACTCTGGTCTTGCATTGACCCAGAGTGCAGTATAACTCTGGTCTCGCATTGACCCACAGAGTGCAGTATAACTCTGGTCTTGCATTGACCCACAGAGTGCAGTATAACTCTGGTCTCGCATTGACCCAGAGTGCAGTATAACTCTGGTCTCGCATTGACCCACAGAGTGCAGTATAACTCTGGTCTCGCATTGACCCACAGAGTGCAGTATAACTCTGGTCTTGCATTGACCCACAGAGTGCAGTATAACTCTGGTCTTGCATTGACCCAGAGTGCAGTATAACTCTGGTCTCGAATTGACCCACAGAGTGCAGTATAACTCTGGTCTCGCATTGACCCACAGAGTGCAGTATAACTCTGGTCTCGCATTGACCCACAGAGTGCAGTATAACTCTGGTCTTGCATTGACCCACAGAGTGCAGTATAACTCTGGTCTCGCATTGACCCACAGAGTGCAGTATAACTCTGGTCTCGCATTGACCCACAGAGTGCAGTATAACTCTGGTCTTGCATTGACCCACAGAGTGCAGTATAACTCCGGTCTTGCATTGACCCACAGAGTGCAGTATAACTCTGGTCTCGCATTGACCCACAGAGTGCAGTATAACTCTGGTCTCGCATTGACCCACAGAGTGCAGTATAACTCCGGTCTTGCATTGACCCACAGAGTGCAGTATAACTCCGGTCTTGCAGACCCACAGAGTGCAGTATAACTCTGGTCTTGCATTGACCCACAGAGTGCAGTATAACTCTGGTCTCGCATTGACCCACAGAGTGCAGTATAACTCTGATCTTGCATTGACCCACAGAGTGCAGTATAACTCCGGTCTTGCATTGACCCACAGAGTGCAGTATAACTCTGGTCTCGCATTGACCCACAGAGTGCAGTATAACTCTGGTCTCGCATTGACCCACAGAGTGCAGTATAACTCTGGCCTTGCATTGACCCACAGAGTGCAGTATAACTCTGGCCTTGCATTGACCCACAGAGTGCAGTATAACTCTGGTCTCGCATTGACCCACAGAGTGCAGTATAACTCTGGTCTTGCATTGACCCACAGAGTGCAGTATAACTCTGGTCTTGCATTGACCCACAGAGTGCAGTATAACTCTGGTCTTGCATTGACCCACAGAGTGCAGTATAACTCTGGTCTTGCATTGACCCACAGAGTGCAGTATAACTCTGGTCTTGCATTGACACACAGAGTGCAGTATAACTCCAATTTTATTTGCACTTTGCTTTTTGAGATACCATTTCACAGCACCATTTGGCCTCTAGTGATTTTTTCTTTCTGCATGTGAGCATTAGTAGGTTATTCAACTGCTGCAGCATCACCAGCAAGCCTGATCTTTCCTCACCCGGCCCTCCCTGCACATCCAGCTGGCGACGGGGGTGAAATTCTGGCTGGTTTTACATCCTTTGGACACTGAGGCCAGGGGGAGCGGGAATTGAACCCAGGATCTTGCTGCTATGTGTCAATCAGTGGATCACGCCACCACCCACCCCCCCCCCCCCCCCCACTCCTCCCCTCCTGGCCGCCTCCACATTGGGAAAAGACAGAACTGATGCAAGACCATCTTTTAAACTTTAAAAAGATCCAGTGAGTCTGACTTTGCATTTGTACTTTTGCCATCAGTTTAATGAGCACAAGAATGGATGTGGCCAGTGCACAGAATCTGCATCAAGCCAGTCAATCTTGTTACTTAAATAAAGCTTTGAATGCTAAAGTGTCTTTGTGTTGTTAATTTCTTTCAGGAATGGCCATTGAAGACACCGTTACTGCGAAGCTGGTTTATGATTGTTGGGAAATTAAAAATAAACAGAAATTATAACATCAAAAAATACAGTTTCCCTTCTACTGAAGATTGTTTCACTGAATCAGATGATGTTGAATCAGAATAATGGAAGAAATGAATGTAATTTAGCCTTTGCAAGTTAGAAACAAACCCCTCTGATCTTGTACACAGTATCAGTAGTTGAACTTCAACCCAATTGTTACCAATGTTTGTTACTTGTTTGATTTCATCAGCTTACAGAATCATACAAAATGACACAGTACTGGCCATTCAGCCCATCGTGTCAATGCCAGCTCTTTGAAAGAGCTATCCCAATTAGTCCCACACCCCTCCTCTTTTCCCATAGCCAGGCAAATTTCTGCTATTCAGGTTCATGTCTAATTGTAATCATGTTTGTCAACTTATCTTGTGTTGAAACATTTCAGAGCGGAGGGGAGACAGCTGATAAATGAGCTAAATTGACACATTCTGTCTTTATGACAAATGTAAACCAAGTTATTAATGAGACTACCAGTTGACTTTATCAAATAAAAATAAAAAAACCTTACATCACTGTGTTTTGTAGTTAGTACTGTCCCTTCTTGTCTGGAGTGAGGATTTATTTTAACAGGGTCTTAGTGTGGGACTGAATGATGATCCAAAGATACAATCTGATAGCATTTGGAAGTGGCTTTGATGAAGTGCGATGACAGTTGTTGTATGTGGTGCAGAGCCAGGGTCTGTAGATGGGGGCGTAGTTGTGGTGGAAATTGGGAAGACCCGGAGAGGACTGTTCACACTTCCCTCTTGATGTAGATATCGGATGAATTTAAGGATACGTGCCATAACTGGAAGCTGGATTCCCTTACAATCTCCCAGTGTAACATCAGAGAAAGGTTCCTAGCTGTTTCTCCTGGGGTTCTACTGGACAATGTAATATCCAGGTTTTTATTTTTGTTTTTGATTTATTACTGACCTTACCTAGACTGCCTGGTTTGGTCCATTTAAACTTTGTCCATTTGCAGCACTGAGTTTTCCTCCTTTGAGCTGAAATTAATCAAATCCTTTGTAAAATTCTACACAGGCAGAAAACCATTAACGGCAGAGAAATTGGGAGAGGTATGAAGACAGATTGACAGTAACATCAGCTGTGCGAGAGCCAGATTAGGTTTATAGATCCCGTGTCCCACATGTAAGCATTGCTTTTCCATTTTAGATGTTCCCTGTGGAGCTGAGGTCATAAGGGCAGTTCTCACACACAGCAGGGCTGGGTTAGGGGGCCTTCATGTTATGGTTAGGGTCCAGGTTCTGCCTCCTCAGGAGAGGATAACAGAACATGAGATTCCTCACATCAGAAAACCAACAGCAGGTTAGAATTACATCGAGTTTACAGCATAGAAACAGACCATTCAGCTCAACCGGTTTATGCTCCACATGAGCCTGCTTCATCTCACCCTATCAACATATATTTCTGTTCCTTTCTCCCTCCTGTTTATCCAGCTTGCCCTTAAATGCATCTCTGCTATTCACTTCAACTACTCCCTGTGGTAGCGAGTTCCACATTCTCACCACTCTCTCAGTCAAGAAGTTTCTTCTGAATTCCCTATTGGATTTCTTGGTGACTATCTTACATTTATATTAAAAGACTGTGCCATGCACTCCATTTAAAATGTCCCAATGGCAAGAAATTGTCAAATGATCTCCTTTAATACACATGGTGATTTGAAACTGTCCACATTTACATACTAATGTTACATAACAGTGACTGACTAAAGAGCAGCTTAAAAGAGGGAGACATCCCAATAACAGTTAAAAGATCTATCGTTACAAAGCAATTTGTAATAAATGTTAAAGATTAAATAACACAGGAATAGAACAAACATTTAAAAAGGGTCACATGTGCTGTACAAGTACTGAACCAGAAATATACAACAGCTCCATCAATTTGGGAATGTCAAAGATTCAGGAAGTTGGTTAAGGTGAGAGATGTCAGTGCTGGGGGATAGAAATGTTCCCATTTCAGCTGCTAGTGTTGGAATCAGGCATTCCCACTTCAGAGACGGTGCAGGCAGATACCGCGTAAAATCTTCCCCAAAAACATGCCTCTCCCAGCTTTAGAAGAGCCCCAAATGAATGAATAAGGATCAGCCAAAGCACATGAATATTGGTGGATTTGAGCTGTGGACTCTGAAGAAACTTTTCATACTTTGGAACCTCTGTGATCTGCATTCCAATTATCTTCCAGAATATTCTAGAACAAATCCTTGTGTAAGACACTGAAACTTTCTAATTGTATTGCACACATCTTAATTACCATTTGCTACACCTAAACATGCAAGATAAAAATCTGGCAACTTTTACGAATGCACTAATTTCTATTTATCCTCCTTCAGTACAATGGATAAATGGGGGCTCCGCTGTGGTTCAGGGTTTCTGTAATGTTGTTCCATAACATACTGACCAATTCTGCCACTTCCACAGAACAAAGATGGTCCTGGAGTAAATGCTGGAGATTGCTCGGACTGCAATACTTCTCGATGGTGTGCAAACTTGTTTACCTATTTCATTGTTAAAAGAAAGTTACACATTAAAAATAAAGACGAAACCACACTTTGTACTGAAAATGTAGGTGATTGAAAGGACTTCATTTCACAGTAAAGTACTGCATCTTCTAGATAACTTTGTTAGAAAAGTAAAGGATTTTCATTTATATAGTGCCTTTCATGACCATAGGATGTTCCAAAGCGCTTTACAGTCAATGAAGAACTTTTTGAAGTGTAGTCACTGTTGTAATGTCGGAAACATTGAGCCTAACACCTGCCCAGGTCGGATTGGCGAACTGACCAGGGAGCTTCCTGGCGTGTTTTAGCTCAGTAACACACCAGATGCACATTCCTAGCAGGGAATTTTTTCCATTGTATTAGCTGGGCTTTATAAACAGAGCTGGTAGAAATATACAAATGAATATGTGTTACAGTACCACACACAACTAAGTAACTATTGTGGTAACACAATTCATTCCTCTTGTTTCTTATGAGTGTTCTAAAGGTTGTTATTTTGTGACGAACAATTTGTTTCAAGTACAAGGTACATTACCCATTAAAATGTAGCAATCACTATGATACAGTCTTGTCTTGGAAATGGCAGGACTGTATTACAGTACAGGGGAGATGGTGGCATCGTGGTAAATGTCACTGGACTAGTAATCCAGAGGCAGAACATTAGGGAAACGGGTTCAGATCCCACCATGGCAGCTGGTGGAATTTAAATTTAATTATTTAATAAATTCAACTGATTCATTAAAAAATTCTGGTATTGACAGCTCGTCTCAGTAATGCTGCCATGAAACTAGGGAAGGGAATCTGCCATCCTTCAGGCTGGAATAAAAACAGAAAACGCTGGAAATACTCAGCAGGACCTGAAACATTAACTCAGTTTCTCTTTCCACAGATGCTGCCAGACCTGCTGAGTATTTCCAGCATTTCTTGTTTTTACTTCAGATTTCCAGCATCCGCAGTGTTTTGCTTTTATTCTTTATAACCTGGTCCGGCCTACATGTGATTCCAGAATCACAACAATGTGGTTGACTCTTAACTGCCATCTGAAATAGCCTAGCAAGCTACTTAGTTCAAGGGCAATTAAGCATGGCCAACAAATCCTGCCAGTGATGCCCACATCCCATGAAAGAATAATGTGCTGACCCTGGGGTTTTTGTTCATTTATTGCCCATCCCTAATTGCCCTTGAGAAGGTGGTGGTGAGCTGCCTCCTTGAACCGCTGCAGTCCGTGTGGGGTAGGTACACCCACAGTGCAGTTAGGGAGGGAGTTCCAGGATTTTGAGCCAGTGACAGTGAAGGAACGGCGATATAGTTCCAAGTCGGGATGGTGTGTGACTTGGAGGGGAACTTGCAGGTGATGGTGTTCCCATGCATCTGCTGCCCTTGTCCTTCTAGTTGGTAGAGGTCACGGGTTTGGAAGTTGCTGTCTAAGGAGCCTTGGTGCATTGCTGCAGTGCATCTTGTAGATGGTACACACTGCTGCTACTGTGGGCATCGCTGGCAACACCAGCATTTATTGTCTATCTCTGCCTGCCATGAGATGGTGCAGGAGATCCACCACCTTTCTAAACTGCTAGTTTGCTTAGGCTACTTCAGGAGTCAACGAGACATTATGGGCTGGAGCCTGTTGTGAGGATCTCACTCCTCAAATAGTGGCTGTGGGATCTTTTGCATCCTACTTGAGAGGACAGATGAGGACAGTTTAAGGTCTCATCCCAAAGACAGCACCTCAGTTCCCTCCTGAAGTATCACTTCAGTTATATGCTGATGTCCTGGAATGGGATTTGAAAACACAACTTTCCTGAGTCGGAGGCAAGAATGCAATCCATTGACCCAGCTTAAAGTACTACTGCAGTTATATTCATGACTTTTACCCTTCAAGCTGCAGATACTCTCAGCTGAAAAAGGATACATTGAATAAATTTCATTTAATACATATTAACAGAGAACACATGTATCTAACTAGGTAGCAAACAGCACTACATGCTTTTAATACTGTGATACTTACAATACAGTATCAACTAGTTTGTCTGGTGTTTCCAAGATTAACTTTCTTCTTTCTACTGCAGAAATAATTTTTTTCCGTGGTCCAAGAGGCAGATGGATACTCTTCAGATCTCCGTCAGAACACAGCATGAGAGAATCCAAATCAATCTGCTCTCTGGCCAGGAAAGGGATGAACTCTGTCATGTTCTGAGATGCCAAGAAGGTTTCAAGTGGTGTTGTCTCAGGCTCGTCATCATCTAGACCTATATCATCCTCGTTCCAGGGCAAATCATCTTCCTCGTCTTCATTGAATCTATCCAAGGTTTCAGGACCTGTAAACCTCTCCTTGGGTTTCAATAATTCACTGCGCAATTTGGAACCAACATCTTCTGTCTCATTATTGCTGAACATTTCCTCTTCCACATTCAAACCCAAGACAAAATTCCTTCTGAAGAGCATATTTCCCAAACCAGGTCGATGGAAGAGAGACTCGTGGCCAAAATTACAACCATCTTCAGAGTGCTTCCAATCAGGAGAGGCTGCATTCTCCTCATCTTGTTCATTAAACACATTCAATACGTTTGCCCGAATCTCGCTGCTTCCTTCGTGACTTACAAAGATGACATCCTTTCCTGGTTGCTGCTCCAGGATGTTTTTGCTGTTATCCTTCTTCCGAAGTCTCTTCTGCAGGGATCCTTTCACGATGGAAGAAATGCTACCTTTGTATTGTGATCCACCCACTTTGAAGGGATCACCAACACCAGATACAGTCCCACTCTGTACTGGGGCAGCACCACTGCTTTGGGCCTCCAGCCCCTGGCTATATATCTTGTTCATCCGACTTTGGTGCTTTTTCTTGCGTCTTTCGCACACTTTGATCTGTTTCTCACTGTCCTTTACCGCTTTCTCCTTCAGCCTGGCGACGTGTTTCGGATTCATGGTGGTTTGCTTGGTGGCAGCTGTGTCTAGGAAGCGGACACATTCCATTCGATCTTTACTGGCTGCAGTATCCATTGCAGAATGGAAATTGTTGTCCAAGGCCCAAATATTTGCACCAAAGTTGACCAAGAAAGTGACAATGTGAAGGTGGCCGTTGATTGAAGCATGGTGCAAGGGGGTGTTGCCCCAGATGTCACATATATCAGGATCACCTCTGAAAGACCAACCACAAAGACCTGATGTGATACAGGGTTTTACAATAATGAACAAGTCTTTTGTTTCAGATTCTCTAACTTTGTCCTCTTACCCATCATCCCCTGGAACTGGTGCCTCACATTGGGCTCTGGATGACAATAGCCCTCTGATACTTTACCCGAGTGGCCACTCTTGATACTTTAGCCTGGACAGTGAGGGCTGATTTGACCATGAAGACATCACAACCAAGCCTGATCTAACTTGTGATCTGCACTGACCGGTTTCCAGGAAAGGGCAGTGGATCAGAGGTGGAAAACAGGCTGATTTCCTCACGACTGAAGGACACTGAAGCCAACAGTGGCTTCACCAATTCCCTAATGTGATTTAACTCAGTAAAGTCCAGCTTCCTCAGTACAGATTGGGCCTGAACCTGTCAAATGTCAAACTGAGTAGGACAATTATTAACTCAGCCACTGGACACGTTCAACACTTTTAACAACTTGTGAGACAGATTGTTTCCACTAATTAAGGCTTTTGGCACTCTCATCTCGGAGTCAGAAGGTTGTGGGCTCCAGAGACCTGAGCACAAAATCCAGGCGGACACTCCCAGTGCACTACTGAGGGAGTGCTGCACTGTCAGAGGTGCCGTCCTTCAGATGAGACATTAAACTGAGGTCCCGTCTGTCCCCTCGGGCGGATGTAAAAGATCCCTTGGCACTATTTCGAAGAAGAGCAGTAAGTTGTCCCCGGTGTCCTGGCTAATATTTACCCCACAATCAGCACCACTAAAAAGATTATCTGATCTTTATCACATTGCTGTTTGTGGGAGCTTGCTGTGCGCATACTGACAGCCGCATTTCCTACAACAGTGACTACACTTCAAAAACTACCTCATTGGCTGTAAAGCATCCTGAGTCATCTGAGGCTGTGGTTAACAGCGTTATATAAATGCAAATATTTTGTTCTTTCTTTCTCGCAGTCATGTCAGTAGTTGTGCACTTTGAACGCTCAGCAAGGTTCATGTGCTTTGACAGTGACTAGCAACAATCAGTATCCATGTACTGTTACTCCTGGCAACGCTGCAGTCAGATAACACTAGACCATGACTTTAAGATCATGGGTTGTGGCATCAATTCAGGTTGATGAGGGACACACCCCTGAACCATTAAGACATAATATCTTTCTACAGTCTGACCTGCTGCTTAATTCGAGAAATATCTACAGAAGAGCATAGGAAATAGGGGCAGGAGTAAGCCATTCAGCCCCTCAAGCCTGCTCCGCTGTTCAATAAAATCATGGCTGATCTCTCTGTGGCCTTAACTCCACTTTCCTGCCTGCCCCCCCCCCCCCCCCCCCCATAACCCTTGTAGATGAAAAATCTGTCTAACTCAGCCTTGAATATATTCAGTGACCCAGCCTCCACTGCTCGCTGGGGAGGAGAATTCCAAAATCTAACGACCCTCTGAGAGAAGAAATTCCTCCTCATCGTCTTAAATGGGAGACCCATATTCTGAAACTGTGTCCCTAGTTCGAGATTTCCCCCATGAGGGGAATCATCCTCTCAGCATCTACCCTGCCAAGCCCCCTCAGAATCCTATATGTTTCAATAAGATCACCTCTCAATCTTCTAAACTCCAATGAGTATAGGCCCAACCTGCTCAACCTTTCCCCATAAGACAACCCCTTCATCCCAGGAATCAGCCTCATGAACCTTCTCTGAACTGCTTCCAATGTAAATATATCCCTCCTTAAATAAGGTGACCAAAACTGTATAAAGTACTCCAGGTGCTGTGTCACCAATGCCCTGTACAGTTGTAGCAAGACTTCTCTACTTTTATACTCCCTCCCCCTTATAGTAAAGGCTCTGCAATCTCCTCCCTAGCTTCCCAGAGAATCCTAGGATAAATCCCATCTGGCCCAGGGGACTTATCTATTTTCACACTTTCCAAAATTGCTAACACCTCCTCCTTGTGAACCTCAATCCCATCTAGCCTAGTAGTCTGTATCTCAGTATTCTCCTCGACAACATTTTCTTTCTCTACTGTAAATATTGACGCAAAATATTCATTTAACACTTCCCCTATCTCCTCTGATTCCACACACAACTTCCCACTGACCCTCCGACAGTGCGGCGATCCCTCAGTACTGACCCTCCGACAGGGCGGCGCTCCCTCACTACTGACCCTCCGACAGTAAGGTGCTCCCTCAGTACTGACCCTCCGACAGTGCGGCGCTCCCTCAGTACTGACCCTCCGACAGTGCAGCGCTCCCTCAGTACTGACCTTCCAACAGTGCGGCACTCCCTCAGTACTGACCCTCCGACAGGGTGGCGCTCCCTCACTACTGACCCTCCAACAGTGCGGTGCTCCCTCAGTACTGACCCTCCGACAGTGCGGCGCTCCCTCAGTACTGACCCTCCGACAGTGCGGCGCTCCCTCAGTACTGACCCTCTGACAGTGTGGTGCTCCCTCAGTACTGACCCTCCGACAATGCGGCACTCCCTCAGTACTGACCCTCCGACAATGCAGCACTCCCTCAGTACTGACTCTCCGACAGGGCGGCGCTCCCTCACTACTGACCCTCCGACAGTGCAGCGCTCCCTCAGTACTGACCCTCCGACAGCGCAGCGCACCCTCAGTACTGACCCTCCCATAGTGCGGCGATCCCTCAGCACTGACCCTCCAACAGCGCAGCGCTCCCTCAGTACTGACCCTCCCACAGTGCGGCGATCCCTCACTACTGACCCTCCGACAGTGCGGCGCTCCCTCAGTACTGACCCTCCGACAGTGCGGCGCTCCCTCAGTACTGACCCTCCGACAGTGCGGTGCTCCCTCAGTACTGACCCTCCGACAGTGCGGCGATCCCTCAGTACTGACCCTCCGACAGTGCGGTGCTCCCTCAGTACTGACCCTCCGACAATGCGGCGCTCCCTCAGTACTGACCCTCCGACAGTGCGGCGCTCCCTCAGTACTGACCCTCCAACAGCGCGGCGCTCCCTCAGTACTGACCCTCCCACAGTGCGGCGATCCCTCACTACTGACCCTCCGACAGTGCGGCGCTCCCTCAGTACTGACCCTCCGACAGTGCGGCGCTCCCTCAGTACTGACCCTCCAACAGTGCGGTGCTCCCTCAGTACTGACCCTCCGACAGTGCGGCGCTCCCTCAGTACTGACCCTCCGACAGTGCGGCGCTCCCTCAGTACTGACCCTCCGACAGTGCGGCGCTCCCTCAGTACTGACCCTCCGACAGTGCGGCGCTCCCTCAGTACTGACCCTCCGACAATGCAGCACTCCCTCAGTACTGCTCAGCCTGCATTACGTGCTCAAGTTTGGAGTGTATCTTGAACCCAAAACCGTCGAACTCAGAGGCGAGAGCGTTAACAGCTGACAGACATGAGGAACAGGCTTTGATACCCACCCTCTGCTACAGATGAGCTGAAGGGCCTCCAGATGCCCGTGATACGCTGCCCAAAGGGTTGGGGTCATTCCATCTTCATCTGGGTTGTTGAGATCTCTCTTGGTGGCTTCCTTTAGAGGGTTGAGGTAACCATCCCTGGCTGCCTTGTGGTACCTGTCAGTCATGGTTCAAATCCGGAGGGTGCCTCAGACACAGATACTCACTCACTCAGACACAACTACTCCCTCACTCACTCACTCAGACACAGATACTCCCTCACTCACTCAGACACAGATACTCACTCACTCAGACACAGATACTCCCTCACTCACTCAGACACAGATACTCCCTCACTCACTCAGACACAGATACTCACTCACTCAGACACAACTACTCCCTCACTCACTCACTCAGACACAGATACTCACTCACTCACTCAGACACAGGTACTCCGTCACTCACTCACTCACTCAGACACAGATACTCACTCACTCAGACACAGATACTCCCTCACTGCGGGTATCAGGGCTGAGACAGTGAGTGATAGATTCACGGCACCTCCCCTGGTGATATATTAGGGACAAGGTCCGCCTTGCAGACACTGCGGTGTTTAAGGTGACCCAGCTCATTGACCTTTCTTCTCGTTCCTTCAGCACCATTTCTTCTGGTTTTACAAACGTTGTGTTTTGTAAAAATCGAACCGTTTGTCGTTTTAAACTGAACTGCAAAAAATAATCCGAGTTCCTGTGTTTAAGATATTTCAGCTGCTGTTTGTCTTTGTTCACCCGAAGCGTTTCGCAGAGAAAAAGAAAATCTTTATTTGTTTTCGCATTTTTCACAATGCAACATTCCCACTACTTTGCATTGTTTGTAATATTTGTAACCGATCGTTCAGCTTTTTTATTGCAATTTTAATTTGCGTTATTCATTTTCAGAAATTGCGGAGCCACCTTAAAGACAAAGACCAGTCATTAATTAACACTGAGCGACCTTTGAATTCTAGGCGGATGTCAAGACTGGAAATTCTTTTCCCATTCGATGCCCTCATATACATATCGCTGTAGATTATTCCGGTTGAAAAGCATAATGAATTCATATTCATAATTATATTCTATAAAGCAAGAAGTGTTTGGAAGGAGCTGCTACAGATACACAGTGAACCATTAAAGAGGGATTCAGTCATTTAATAAGGAAACTCAATTGAGAAAAGCAACACTCAGTGGCTGCACAGAGGCTCCCAACATGGCACAGAAAGTAAATGCAACCTAGCACTTTGTTTTCAATTGTTTCATGGGATGTGGGTGTTACTGGCAAGGCCAGCATTTATTGCCCTTCCCTAATTGCCCTTGGTTCTGGAATGGCAAAATCCACGTGTTCCCAACCCAACTAGAAAGGAGGCCTTGCTGAATCTGGTTTAGTTAGTTTAACATAGTGCGGGGTAAGATTTTAGAAACAATAATCAGGGAAAATATCAATGGACACTTAGAGAGGCTCAAGTTAATTAAGGATAACCAGAACACATTTGTAAGAGGCAGATCATGTTTGACAAATTGAATTTTTTGATGAAGTAACAGAGAAGGTTGATGAAGGGAATGTGGTGGATGTTGTTTATAAAGATTTTAAGAAAGCATTTGATAAGGTACCACATAAAAGACTGGTTAACAAAATTGAGGCTCATGGAATAGGTGGATCAGTGTCCAATTGGATAAAAAATTTACTTTTTTTATTCATTCATGGGATGTGGGCGTCACTGGGCCAGGCCAACCTTTATTGCCCATCCCTAATTGCCCTTGAGAAGGTTGTGGTGAGCTGCCTTCTTGAACCGCTGCAGTCCATGTGGGGTAGGTACACCCACAGTGCTGTTAGGAAGGGAGTTCCAGGATTTTGACCCAGCGACAGTGAAGGAACGGTGATATAGTTCCAAGTCAGGATGGTGTGTTACTTGAAGGGGAACTTGCAGGTGGTGGTGTTCCCATGCATCTGCTGCCCTTGTCCTTCTAGTTGGTAGAGGTCACGGGTTTGGAAGGTGCTGTCTAAGGAGCCTTGGTGCATTGCTGCAGTGCATCTTATAGATGGTACACACTGCTGCTACTGTGCGTCGGTGGTGAAGGGAGTGAATGTTGAAGGTAGTGGATGGGGTACTGATCAAGCGGGCTGCTTTGTCCTGGATGGTGTTGAGCTTCTTGAGTGTTGTTGGAGCTGCACCCATCCAGGCAAGTGGAGAGTATTCCATCACACTCCTGACCTGTGCCTTGTAGATGGTGGACAGGTTTTGGGGAGTCAGGAGGTGAGTTACTCGCCACAGAATTCCCAGTCTCTGACCTGTTGTAGCCACGGTAGTTATGTGGCTGGTCCAGTTCAGTTTCTGGTCAATGGTAACCCTCAGGATGTTGATAGTGGGGGATTCAGTGATGGTAATGCCATGGATTGTCAAGGGGAGATAGTTAGATTCTCTCTTGTTGGAGATGGTCATTGCCTGGCACTTGTGTGGTGTGAATGTAACATGCCACTTATCAGCCCAAGCCTGAATGTTGTCCAGGTCTTGCTGCATATGGACACGGACTGCTTCAGTATCCGAGGAGTTGCAAATGGTTCTGAACATCATACAATCGTCAGCAAACATCAGGGATAGGCACCAATGTGTTGCATCACGGACATTTGACAAAATTATTGACAGCCACGGACATGAGGTCAATTAATCTGTATATAAGTAGATAGCCAAAATAATGCCATCAAAACACAGTCCAATTTCAAACACATTTCTCCCTAGCACTGTTTTTGCTTGCACAAGTAATCAATGTCTGCTTGCACACATGATGTAGCAATGTAGAGAATCTGGATAGCTGTCCATCTGTCAGGAGTGATCTTGATCTCTTTCTCTCCCCTCTCGCCCTCTCTCTCTCTTTCCCCTTTCTCTCTCCTCTCTGTGTCCATCTCTTTCTCCTCTCTCTCTCTCTCTCTCTCTCTCTCTCCCCTCTGTGTCCATCTCTCTCGCCCTCCTCTCTCTCTCTTTCCCCTCTCTCCCTCTCTCTCTCACCCCTCCCTCTCGCTCTCCCCCTCTCTCTCTCTTGCTCCCCTCTCTCTATCTCTCCTCCCTCTCTCCCCCCTCTCTTGCTCTCCCCTCTCTCTGTCTCCCCTTTCTCTGTCTCTCCCTCTCTTCCCCTGTTTCTCCCCCCTCTCTCTCCCACCCCTCTCCCTCTCCCTCTCTCCCTGTCTCCCCTCTCTCTGTCTCTCCCTCTCTTCCCCTGTTTCTCCCCCCTCTCTCTCCCTCCCTCTGTCTCTGTCTCTCCCCCTTTATCTCTCTGACCATAATTGAGAGCGGGAACAGGAGTTTCTGAACTTCGGACAGATTTGTGGTTTTCCGGCTGCTACCAATTTTTTTTTAAAAGCCCGCCATAAAACCACGAATCCATCCGAAGTTCAGAAACTCCTGTTCCTGCTCCCAGCACCTGTCAGCTGTGAAACCGACTTGCAAATTTTTTTTTTACAGCCACTCTGGTTGGAAATAAGAAGCCAATGGGAAATTTCTCATTCCTGAAATTACCAATCACGGACCTCAACATCTTTTACCACGTACATTGGTGTCCATGTACGGACACATTCCCAAACCCTGGCGAACATCCCCATTTCTGGCCTTATGTTGGAGGGAAGGTCATTGATGAAGCAGCTGAAGATGGTTGGGCCTGGGATACTACTCCAACGAACTCCTGCAGTGACGTCCTGGGGCTGAGATGATTGACCTCCAACAACCACAACCATCTTCCTTTGTGCTAGGTATGACTCCAACAAGCGGAGAATTTTCCTCCTGATACCCATTAACTTCAATTTGGCTCGGGCTCCTTGATTCAACACTCGGTCAAATGCTGCCTTGATGTCAAGGGCAGTCACTCTCACCTCACCTCTGGGGTTCAGCTCCTTTGTCCATGTTTGGACCAAGGCTGTAATGAGGTCAGGAGCTGAGTGGCCCTGGCGGATCCCAAACTGAGCATCATGAGCAGGTTATTGCTGAGCAAGTGCTGCTTGATAGCACTGTCGACGACGCCTTCCATCACTTTGCTATTGATTGAGAATAGATTGATGGGGTGGTAATTGGCCGGGTTGGATTTGTCCAACTTTTTGTGAACAGGACATACCTGGGCAATTTTCCACACTGCAGGGTAGATGCCAGTGTTGTAGCTGTACTGGAACAGCTTGACTAGGGGCGTGGCTAGTTCTGCAGCACAAGTCTTCAGTACTATTGCCAGAATATTGTTAGGGCCCATAGCCTTTGCAGTGTCCAGTGCCTTCAGTCATTCGTGATATCACGCGGAATGAATCAAATTGACTGAAGATTCGCATCTGTGATGCTGGGGACTTCAGGTGGAAGCTGAGATGGATCATCAACATGGCACTTCTGGCTGAAGATGGTTGCAAATGCTTTAGCCTTATCTTTCGCACTGATGTGCTGGGCTCCCCCATCATTGAGGATGGGGATATTTGTGGAGCCACTTCCTCCAGTTAGGTATTTAATTGTCCACCACCATTCACGGCTGGATATGGCAGGACTGCAGAGCTTAGATCTGATCCATTGGTTATGGTATCTCTAAGCTCTGTCTATCGCATGCTGCTTACGCAGCTTGGCATGCAAGTAGTCCTGGGTTGTAGCTTCACCAGGCTGACACCTCATTTTGAGGTATGCCTGGTGCTGCTCCTGGCATGCCATCCTGCACTCTTCATCGGATCAGGGTTGGTCCCCTGGCTTGATGGTAATGGTAGAGTGGGGGATATGCCGGGCCATGAGGTTACAGATTGTAGTTGAGTACAATTCTGCTGCTGCTGATGGCCCACAGCGCCTCATGGGTGCCCAGTTTTGCATTGCTAGATCTGTTTGAAATCTATCCCATTTAGCACGGTGGTAGTGCCACACAACACAATGGCAGGTATCCTCAGTGTGAAGTCAGGACTTTATTTTCACAAGAATTATATGGTAGTCACACCTACCAATACTGTCATAGACAGATGCATCTGCAACAGTTAGATTAGTGAGAACAAGGTTGAGTAGGTTCTTCTCTCTTGTTGGTTCCCTCACCTTCTGCCGCAGGCCCAGTCGAGCAGCTATCTCCTTTACGACTCGGCCAGCTCAGTCAGTAGTGGTGCTACCGAGCCACTCTTGGTGATGGACATTGAAGTCCCACAGCCAGAGTACATTCTGTGCCCTTGCCACCCTCAGTGCTTCTTCCAAGTGGTGTTCAACATGGAGAAGTACTGAGTCATCAGCTGAGGGAGGGCGGTAGGTGGTAATCAGCAGGAGGTTTCCTTGTCCATGTTTGACCTGATGCCATGAGACTTCATAGGGTCCAGAGTCAATGTTGAGGACTCCCAGGGCAACTCCCTCCTGACTGTATACCACTGTGCCGCCACCTCTGGTGGGTCTGTCCTGCCATGAACCGTGAAGAAAGAAATTTATATAGCGCCTTTCACATCCTAGGGATGTCCCAAACCCTTTCTTTACAGCCAATTAAGTACTTTTTGAAGTGTAGTTACTGTTGTCTACTGCAGCAGACAATTTGCACATAGCAAGCTCCCACAAATAGCAATATGATAACCAGATAAAATGTCTTAGTGAATGTTGGTTGTGGGAGCTTGCTGTGCGCAGGATACCAGGTTTCCTACTTTACATCAGTGACTACACTTCAGAAGTACTTCATTGGCTATGAAACGGATTGGGATGTTCTGAGGTTGTGAAAGGCGCTATATAAATGCAAGTTAACGGTGTACTATTCCTGCCAGCTGGTGGGAAAACATACACAATTGCCCGAGGGGTGATTCACACTGACCTCTCCGGGTGGCGGCTGCTGATGGTGGTTGGTATAAGATCCTCTGTGCTCCTGGTTTACAAGTTCAACAGCCTGGAAAGCCCCTGTGTGAGGAGGTAGGGACTTGTATGACCTGCAAAGTGAAAAATAGATTAATGTCTCTATAACCCTTCGATCAAATGTTACTCTGTATTTTCTCGTACGGGTCCTGATTGAGCTGCAGTTTTTTGCAGCATTTTCTGTTGCAGTGAATGGCAGAACAGGCTCAAGGCGGAATGATTTGTTCTTGCTGATATTTCTTCTCTTGTTGGAGTTCCAATATTTGCATCCTTTCTTTTAATTGAATAAAGATGATGTTGTGTTAATAATTGGCTGTGAATCTCAAAAGTGCCCAAAATACAACATTTCCTTTCAATCCTTTTAAAGAGAAGAACTTTTCAGAGTATGGTAGGAAGGGACAATGATGGCAAACTTTACAGTGTGTCAGCAGATAGGGCCAGAGTTTACAAAAACAGTAAACTGAGGGCTCTGTATCTGAATGTCTGCAGCATTTGCAATAAAACAAATAACTTGTCAGCTCAAATAGAAACTGATATGTATCATCTGATACCCACTACTGAGATGTGGCTACAAGGAAACCAAAGTTGGGACCTGAATATCCAATGGTACATGACATTCAGGAAGGATGGGAAGGTGGGAAAAGGTGATGGGGTAGCTCTGTTAATTAAAGAGGCCATTAGTACTGTAGTGAGAGATTACCATAGTTCTAAAGATCAAGATGTAGAATCACTTTGGGTGGAGCTATGAAACAACAAGGAGCAGAAAACATTGACAGGAGTTGTTTATAGGCCACCAAACAGCAGTGGGAATGTAAATCACAGTGTAAATCAGGAAATGTCTAACAAGGGTAATACAGTAATCACGGGGGATTTCAATCTACATAAAGACTGGGTAAACCTAATTAGTACTAATGTTGTGGAGAATGAATTCTTGGAATGTATGCGAGATGGTTTTCTAGAACAGTATGTTGAGGAACCAACTAGGGAATGGGTTATTTTAGATCTAGTATTATGCAATAAAAAAGGGCTAATTAATACTCTTGTTGTAAAGGAGCCTTTAGGAAAGAGTGACCATAATATGATAGAATTTTACAATAAGTTTGAAAGTGATGTAGTTCATCAGAAACTAGCATCTTAAATCTAAGCAAAGGAAACTATGAAGGTATGAGGGGCAAATTGGATATGGTAGGTTGGGAAATTACATGAAAAGGTATGACAGTAGACAGGCAGTGGCTAGCATTTAAAGAACTAATACATTGTTTAAAACAAAAATACATTCCTTTAATGTACAAAAACCCAGCAAGGAAAGAGTTCCAACAGTGGCTAAATAAAGAAATCAAGGATTGTATTAGATCAAAGGAAGAGGTGTATAAAGTTGCTGAAAAAAGGTTAAGTGATTGGGAACATTTTAGAATTCTGCAAAAGAGGAGCAAGAGAAAGATTAAGAAAGGGAAAGTAGAATGTGAGAGTAAACTAGCGAGAAACATAAAAACGGACTGTAAAAGCTTCTATAGGTATTTCAAAAGGAAAAGATTAGCAAAGACAAATGTGGGTCCATCACAGGTGGAGTCAGGAGAATTTATAGTGGGGAATAAGGAAATGGCAGTGAAACTAAACAAATACTTTGTGTTGCCTCCGCATCCCGGCTCACTCCTCTGACCAGGAGTCCTTCCCCCGATCAGCAGACCCATTCACTCACCTGCAGCATTCTCCCTCTACCTGGACCACTCCCCCGGCCTCTTACCCTTCTCTTGATCTTTTCATTGAAAACTGTTGGCACGACATTGGTCATCTCAATTTATCTGCTCCCCTCACTCACTCTAACCTGTCCCCCTCTGAACTTGCTGCACTCTGTTTTCTCAGGTCTAACCCCGACATGGTCATCAAACCTGCAGACAAGGGGGGTGCTGTTGTTGTATGACGTACTGACCTCTACCTGGCAGAGGCTCAGCGCCAACTCTCAGACACTTCTTCCTACCTCCCTCTGGACCATGACCCCACCACTGAACATCAAGCCACTGTCCACAGGACTGTCACTGACCTCATCTCCTCTGGAGATCTTCCCTCTACAGCTTCCAACCTCATAGTCCCACAACCCCTGTCAGCCCACTTCTACCTCCTTCCTAAAATCCACAAACAGGACTGTCCCGGCAGACCCATTGTGTCAGCCTGCTCCTGCCCCACTGAACTTATTTCTTCCTATCTTGATTCTACCTTTTCTCCTCTGGTCCAGTCTCTTCCCACCTACATCCGTGACTCTTCTGATGCCCTACGTCATTTTGACAATTTCCAGTTACCTGGACCCAACCGCCTCCTCTTCACTATGGATATCCAATCTCTCTGCACCTCCATCCCCCACCAGGACGGTTTGAGGGCTCTCTGCTTCTTCCTTGAACAGAGGCCAAATCAGTCCCCATCCACCACCACCCTCCTCCGACTGGCTGAACTTGTTCTCATGTTAAACAACTTCTCCTTCAACTCCACTCACTTCCTTCAAGTAAAAGGTGTCGCTATGGGTACCCGCATGGGTCCTAGTTATGCCTGTCTTTTTGTGGGATATGTCGAACATTCCTTGTTCCAGTCCTACTCAGGCCCCCTCCCCCAACTCTTTTTCCGGTACATTGATGACTGTATCGGTGCCATTTCCTGCTCCTGCCACGGACTGGAAAACTTTATCAACTTTGCTTCTAATTTCCACCCTTCTCTCACCTTTACATGGTCCATCTCTGACACTTCCCTTCCCTTCCTCCACTTCTCTGTCTCCATCTCTGGGGATACGCTGTCTACTAAGATTCATTATCAGCCCACCGACTCCCACAGCTACCTGGACTACACTTCTTCACACCCTGCCTCCTGTAAGGACTCCATTCCATTCTCCCTGTTTCTCCGTTTCTGACGCATCTGCTCTGATGATGCTACCTTCCATGACAGTGCTTCTGGTATGTCTTCCTTTTTCCTCAACCGAGGATTCCCCCCCACTGTGGTTGACAGGGCCCTCAACTGTGTCCGACCCATTTCCCGCACTTCTACCCTCACCCCTTCCCCTCCCTCCCAGAACCAGGACAGGGTTCCCCTTGTCCTCACTTTCCACCCCACCAGCCTCCACATCCTCTGCCATTTCCGCCACCTCCAGCGTGATGCCACTACCAAATGCATCTTCCCCTCCCTTCCCCTGTCAGCATTCCGATGGGATCGTTCCATCCGTGACATCCTGGTCCACTCCTCCGTTACCCCCAACACCTCGTCCCCTTCCAACGGCACCTTCCCCTGCAATCGCAGGAGGTGTAATACCTGCCCATTTACCTCCTCTCTCCTCACTATCCCAGGCCCCAAACACTCCTTTCACGTGAAGCAGTGATTTACTTGTACTTCTTTCAATGTAGTATACTGTATTCGCTGCTCACAATGTGGTCTCCTCTACATTGGGGAGACCAAACGCAGACTGGGTGACTGCTTTGCGGAACATCTCCGCTCAGTCCGCAAGCAGGACCCCGAGCTTCCGGTTGCTTGCCATTTCAATACTCCCCCCTGCTCTCATGCTCACATCTCTGTCCTGGGATTGCTGCAGTGTTCCACTGAACATCAACGCAAGCTCGAGGAACAGCATCTCATTTATCAATTAGGCACACTACAGCCTGCCGGACTGAACACTGAGTTCAATAATTTCAGAGCATGACAGCCCCCCATTTTACTTTTAATTTCAGTTATTTTTTTCTTTTTGCTCTTTTTTTAAATATATTTTTTGTTTTATTTTATTTTATTTCATCTTAGTTTGTTCAGTTTGCTTACCCACTGTTTTTTTTCACTGTTTGTACTTGCTGCTGTTCAATTTTCAGTCTGTTAATACCCTATCTGTACTAATGCTTTGTCTTTCAACACACCATTAACATATTGTTTGCCTTTGCTCCACAACCTTCTGGTCAGCTATTCTGTGACCTTGTCCTATTTACACCTTCTCCTTTAGTTTAGTTTAGAGATACAGCACTGATACAGGCCCTTCGGCCCACCAAGTCTGTGCCGGCCATCAACAACCAATTTATACTAATCCGACATTAATCCCATATTCCTACCACATCCCCACCTGTCCCTATATTTCCCTACCACCTACCTATACTAGGGGCAATTTATAATGGCCAATTTAACTATCAACCTGCAAGTCTTTGGCATGTGGGAGGAAACCGGAGCACCCGGAGGAAACCCACGCAGACACAGGGAGAACTTGCAAACTCCACACAGGCAGAACCCAGAATTGAACCCGGGTCGCTGGAGCTGTGAGGCTGCGGTGCTAACCACTGCGCCACTTGCCCCACCCCCCGTTTTACTTGCTTATAACCTTTGACATTTCTGATATTTGCCTGTTCTGAAGAAGGGCCACTGACCTGAAACGTTAACTCTGCTTCTCTCTCCACAGATGCTGCCAGACCTGCTGAGTATTTCCAGAATTTCTTGTTTTTATTTCAGATTTCCAGCATCCGCAGTATTTTGCTTTTATTTTGTGTCTGTCTGTACAGTGGAAAATACTAAAAACCTCCCAGAAATAATGGAGAATCAAGGGATAGTGTAAATGAGGAACTGCAAGATATTAATATTAATTAAAAATAGTACTAGAGAAATTCATGGGGCTGAAGTAGATAAATCTCCTGGACCCGATGATCTACATCCCAGAATATTGAAAGAGGTGGCTGTAGAGATAGTAGATGCATTGTTGGTCATCTTTCAAAATTCAATAGACTCTGCAATGGTTCCTGCGGATTGGAAGGTGGTAAATATAACCTCACTCTTTAAGAAAGGAGGGAGAGAGAAAATGGGGAACTATAGAACTGTTAGTCTAACATCAGTTGTAGGAAAAATGCTAGAATCTATAATAAAGGATGTGATAACAAGACACTTAGAAAATATTGGTAGGATTGGGCAGAGTCAACCTGGATTTAGGAAAGGGAAATCATGTTTAACAAACCTGTCGGGAGTTTTTTGAGGATGTAACTAGCAGAATAGATAGGGGGAGCCGATGGATGTGGTATATTTAGATTTTCATTAGCTTTTGATAAGGTTCCACACAAGAGGTTAATAATCAAAATTAGAGCATATGGGATTGGGAGGAATATACTGGCATGGATTGAGAACTGGTTAACGCTCAGAAGACAGTAGGAATAAATGGGTCATTTTCATGTTGGCAGGTTGCGACTAGTGAGGTACCGCAAGGATCAGTACTTGGGCCCCAGCTGTTCACAATCTATATCAATGATTTGGATATGGGGATTAAATGTAATATTTCCAAGTTTGCAGATGACACAAAACTAGGTGGAAGTGTGAGTTGTGAGGAGGATGCAAAGACGCTTCCAGGGAATTTGGAGAGGCTAATGACGAGGAGGAATTTCTTCACTCAGAGAATGGTGAATCTTTGGAATTCACTACCCCAGAGGGTTGTGGAAGCTCAATCACTGAGCATGTTCAGGACAGAAATTGATGGATATTTGGATATTGATGACATCAAGGGATATGGGGATGGCATGGGTAAGTAGCACTGAGATAGATGATCAGCCATGATCTGTTTGAATGGCAGAGCAGTCTCGATGGGCTGAATGGCCTACTCCTGCTCCTATGTTCCTATCTATCTCTCTAAGCGAGTGGGCAAAAATTTGGCAGATGCAATACAATGTGGAGAAATGTGAGGTTATTCACTGTGGTTGGAAAAACAGGAATACAGAGTATTTCTTAAATGGTGAGAAGCTGGGAAGTGTTGATCTTCAAAGGGACTTGAGTGTCCTTGTTCATGAATTACTGAAAGCTAACATGCAGGTACAGCAAGCAATTAAGAAGGCAAATGGTATCTTGGCTTTTATTACAAGAGGATTTGAGAATAGGAGTAAAGATGTCTTACTACAATTATACAGAGCCTTGGTGAGACTGCACCTGGAGTATTGTGTGCAGTTTTGGTCTCCTTACCTAAGGAAAGATATACTTGCTATAGAGAGAGTGCAATGAAGGTTCACCAAACTAATTTTGGGGATGGAGGGATTGTCCTATGAGGAAAGATTAAATAGATTGGGTCTATATTCTCTGGAGTTTAGAATAATGAGAGGTGATCTCATTCAAACATAAAAAATTCTTACAGGGCTCGACAGGGTAGATGCAGGAAGGATGTTTCCCCTGGCTGGGGAGTCTAGAATCAGGGGACACAGTCTCAGAATAAGGGGCAGGCCATTTAGGACTGAAATGAGGAAGAATTTCTTCAGTCAGAGGGGAATCTTTGGAATTCTCTGCCCCAGAGGGCTGTGGAGGCTCAGTCGTTGAGTATGTTCAAAACTGAGATTGATAGGTTTCCACATATTTAAAACATCAAGGCATAGAGGGATGGTGCAGGAAAATGGTGTTGAAGTAGTCGATCAGCCATGATCTCATTGAATGGTGGAGGGGGTTTGAAGGGCTGAATGGCCTCCTCCTGCTACTATTTCTTATGCCATTCAGATCTGTAAAATTCACCAGGCCCATGTGGAGAATTGGGATAAAAGCAAAATACTGTGGATGATGGAAAGCTGAAATAAAATAGAAAGTGCTGGAAATACTCAGCAGGTCAGGCAGTGTCTGTGGAGAGAGAGAAACAGAGTTAACATTTCAGGTCAGTGACCCTTCATCAGAACTGGGAATCCCGATGTGGCTGATTGCATTTCTAATTAGTAAGTGAAAAATGAATTCTAGATTCCAGGTGACCTTTAACCCTGTGTGTTTGTTGATAAGATAAAGAGCATCTGAGTGTTTTCGATCGATGTGGCTGCTTTACTTCCTTGGTCACTGACAGATGTTTGTTACATAAATAATGAGTAACACATGAGGTGTTACTCGCAGGAGGTGTAATACCTGCCCATTTACCTCCTCTCTCCTCACTATCCCAGGCCTCAAACACTCCTTTGAGGTGAAGCAGCGATTTACTTGTACTTCTTTCAATGTAGTATACTGTATTCGCTGCTCACAATGTGGTCTCCTCTACATTGGGGAGACCAAACACAGACTGGGTGACCGCTTTGCGGAACATCTCCGCTCATTCCGCAAGCAGGACCCTGAGCTTCTGGTTGCTTGCCATTTCAACACTCCCCCCTGCTCTCGTGCTCACATCTCTGTCCTGGGATTGCTGCAGTGTTCCAGTGAACATCAACGCAAGCTCGAGGAACAGCATCTCATTTTCCGATTAGGCACACTACAGCCTGCCGGACTGAACATTGAGTTCAATAATTTCAGAGCATGACAGCCCCCCATTTTACTTTCATTTTTAGTTATTTTTTCTTTTTTCATTTTTTACAATCTTTTTTTTTTGCATTTATTTCATTTCATCTTAGTTTGTTCAGTTTGCTTACCCACTGTATTTTTTTCAGGTTTGCACTTGCTGCTGTTCAATATTCAGTCCGTTAACACCTAATCTGTACTAATGCTTTGTCTTTCAACACACCATTAACATATTGTTTGCCTTTGCTCCATGACCTTTTGGTCAGCTATGTGGCCTGGTCCAATCTACACCTTCTCCTTTGTTATCTCTTGCCCCTCCCCCACCTCACTTGCTCAAAATCTGTGACTTTTCTAATATTTGTCAGTTGCGAAGAAGGGTCACTGACCCGAAACGTTAACTCTGCTTCTCTTTCCACAGATGCTGCCAGACCTGCTGAGTGTTTCCAGCATTTCTTGTTTTTATTTCAGATTTCCAACATCCGCAGTATTTTGCTTTTATTATAACACATGAGGTCCATTGGTCTGTATTGTATGGAAGGGGGGTTTCTATTAAAATTAGTGCCTGTAGTTAAATCGGTGTCTTTAGAAGCAGCAATGATAATTCCTGGGAAACTCTGGGCTAACACATTCTATGTTGTCTTTCCGGTCTGACTTTGTGCACTCTATTCTGTAAATGAGGTGCTTGTTGTATCTCCCCGGAGAGGGTGTTGCATGTTCCTGGAGTGGGTCTAAGCCGGTTTAACGGGGAGGAGTCACTTGCAGGAAGTGTCTCCTCCCCATTGACTTGCAGGAAATCTTCCTTTCACCCTCCAGGACTAACCATGAGGGGTTCAGCTGCTTCTCCTCCCGCTTCCTATGAGACGCTTGTCCATGCTGTGGCCGGGGTGGTGGTAAGTTGTGAGGACACGGAGTTTGAAGGAAGCTTTATCATGTTAGAAACACATGTACTACCTGTCTGTAGAATCTGGGCAGGAAGGAGTGTAGTGTGCTGGGTTAGGGTGAACATGGGAGCTGAGTTCTTTCTTTGGGGTAATTGTACGGGCCAGTGTTTGCATGAACTGTTTAATGCTGAGTTTGAAATGTGAGCATTGAGAGGGGGAAACTCCATCTAATTGTCAGCAACAAGATTGGATTTGGTAAATGCAGGACTACAGTCATTGTGTCGCTGGGTGATTTACTGAAAGGTTCCAGCTGTTCAATGAAAATTCAGACCCGATCTACTGCAAACAAAAACACAAAATCAGTCTTTGGAAAAGTTTGATAAAACTCTTCTTTTGATCATTGTTTGGTGGAAGGGGTCCGAGGGAAGCAGGTTTCTCTGCTCTAGAAGCGGATGTACTGCTAACTGCCAATCATTCATTTCTACTTTCAGTGGCGCACGGTTTGATGTATGTCAAATTTTTGGAAAATATCCCTGAGATTGAGTGGGTTTGTGAGTTGTCCCGCTCTCCTTGCTCATTAATCGAGCCCTCAGCTTCTTCCTGCCCCTTCCCTGTAGCACCTCGGAGACTCTCTGTTACTGTGAAATGACTGGTCCTATGTCAACTCCCCTGGGACTGAGTGTTTTGATGTCGTTTTCTCTCTTGCAATGTGTGTGTCAATGAAATGTTTGTGCAACTCCCAGTTTTACATGTCGATAATGCCCTTCAAAACCTGGTCTACACCTGTAACCAGTTCTAAATGTAACATTTCCATTCATTACTAATAAAATATCACCTGTCTCTACCTCAACCATATGTTTTAAGGCATAGAGTCGTACAGCATAGAAACAGGCCCTTCGGCCCATCGTGTCCATGCCGATCATAATGCCTATCTATACTAATCCCACCTGCCTGCATTAATTCTATATCCCTCTATGCCTTGCTCATTCAAGTACCTGTCCAGATGCCTCTTAAATGTTGCTACTGTTCCTGCCTCCTCCACCTCCTCAGGCAGCTCATTCCAGATACCCACTATTCTTTGTGTGAAAAATTTACCCCTTTGATCCCCTTTAAACCTCCTCCCTCTCACCTTAAATCTATGCCCTCTAATTTTACTCACCCCTACCATGGGAAACAGACTCTACCCTATCTATACCTCTCATAATTTTATATACCTCTATCATGTCCCCTCTCAGCCTCCTTCGCTCCAGGGAAAACAGACCCAGCCTATCCAATCTCTCTTTATAACTCAAGCCCTCCAAACCAGGCAACATCCTTGTGAATCTTTTCTGCACCCTCTCTAGCTTAATCACATCTTTCCTGTAGTGCGGCGACCAGAACTGCACACAGTACTCCAAATGCAGCCTAACCAACGTTATGTACAACTGTAACATGACATCCCAACTCTTAGACTCAATGCCTCAGCCGATGAAGGCAAGCATTCCATACGCCTTCTTCACCACCCTGTCTACCTGTGTTGCCACTTTCAGGGAACTACGTACTTGCACCCCAAGGTGTCTCTGCTCAACAACACTCCCCAGGGCCCTGCCATTCACTGTATATGTCCTGCCCTGGTTTAACGTCCCAAAATGCATCACTTCACACTTGTCTGCATTAAATTCCATTTGCCACTCCCTTGCCCACTTTCCCATTTTCTCAATATCCTGTTGTAACCTTAGACAACCTTCTTCACTGTCCACTATACCACCAATTTTGGTGTCATCTGCAAACTTACTAATCATGCCCCTTACATTCACATCCAAGTCATTAATATATATGTCACTAATGGTTTTTTCATTGTTGCTTTTCAAACTTTATTGCTTTTTTTTAACAGAGGGGGAGAACAGTTGTATGTTTTGAGCCAGTCATTAGCACAATGGAGTGACTGCCTTAGCAATACTCACCCCTGAACTAGATGGTTGTGTGTTTATGCCCCACTCTCAGATTTGAACATATTAGCCTGAATGTTGTCGACTGGAATACTGAGGGGATGTGGTCGGAGGTACTGACTTTCGGATGGGAGGTTAAACTGAGCCCTGCCTGACCTTGCAGGTTGATGCGATATTTGAATGAAAGTAGTGGAGAGAGTTCTCCCCGTATCCTAGTTAACGTTTACCATCACCCAAAACTGATGAACTGATTCCCATTAATCTGCACAAATTGGTTCCACATTTCCTATATAACAAAAGTACTTTATTTACTGTGAGAAACTTGGTAATGTTTTGAGAGTGTGACGGTGTGATGTCAATGTGTTTTGAGAGTGTGACGGTGTGATTTCAGTGTGTTTTGAGAGTGTGACGGTGTGATGTCAATGTGTTTTGAGAGTGTGACGGTGTGATGTCAGTGTTTCGAGAGTTTGACGGTGTGATGTCAATGTGTTTCGAGAGTGTGACGGTGTGATGTCAATGTGTTTCGAGAGTGTGACGGTGTGATGTCAATGTGTTTCGAGAGTGTGACGGTGTGATTTCAGTGTGTTTTGAGAGTGTGACGGTGTGATGTCAATGTGTTTTGAGGGTTTGACGGTGTGATGTCAATGTGTTTCGAGAGTGTGACGGTGTGATGTCAGTGTGTTTCGAGAGTGTGACGGTGTGATGTCAGTGTGTTTCGAGAGTGTGACGGTGTGATGTCAGTGTGTTTCGAGAGTGTGACGGTGTGATGTCAGTGTGTTTTGAGAGTGTGACGGTGTGATGTCAGTGTGTTTTGAGAGTGTGACGGTGTGATGTCAGTGTGTTTCGAGAGTGTGACGGTGTGATGTCAATGTGTTTTGAGAGTGTGACGGTGTGATGTCAGTGTGTTTCGAGAGTGTGACGGTGTGATGTCAGTGTGTTTCGAGAGTTTGACGGTGTGATGTCAGTGTGTTTTGAGAGTTTGACGGTGTGATGTCAGTGTGTTTTGAGAGTGTGACGGTGTGATGTCAGTGTGTTTTGAGAGTGTGACGGTGTGATGTCAATGTGTTTTGAGAGTGTGACGGTGTGATGTCAGTGTGTTTCGAGAGTGTGACGGTGTGATGTCAATGTGTTTCGAGAGTGTGACGGTGTGATGTCAGTGTGTTTCGAGAGTGTGACGGTGTGATGTCAGTGTGTTTCGAGAGTGTGACGGTGTGATGTCAATGTGTTTTGAGAGTGTGACGGTGTGATGTCAGTGTGTTTTGAGAGTGTGACGGTGTGATGTCAGTGTGTTTCGAGAGTGTGACGGTGTGATGTCAGTGTGTTTTGAGAGTGTGACGGTGTGATGTCAGTGTGTTTTGAGAGTGTGACGGTGTGATGTCAGTGTGTTTTGAGAGTGTGACGGTGTGATGTCAATGTGTTTTGAGAGTGTGACGGTGTGATGTCAGTGTGTTTTGAGAGTGTGACGGTGTGATGTCAGTGTGTTTTGAGAGTTTGACGGTGTGATGTCAGTGTGTTTTGAGAGTTTGACGGTGTGATGTCAGTGTGTTTTGAGAGTGTGACGGTGTGATGTCAGTGTGTTTCGAGAGTGTGACGGTGTGATGTCAGTGTGTTTCGAGAGTGTGACGGTGTGATGTCAATGTGTTTTGAGAGTGTGACGGTGTGATGTCAATGTGTTTTGAGAGTGTGACGGTGTGATGTCAATGTGTTTTGAGAGTGTGACGGTGTGATGTCAATGCTGTGACCAAGAAAGGCCTGTTTTCATCCCATGTCATTTAGTTGCACAAGTCATCAAACTGCAAGGGGACACAATTATTAATTGTGCTTGTGATCTTAAATGAAATACTTCATGTAATACACAACATGACAATTGTTGCCTATTTGTGACTAGGGCTGGGTGCTACGGCCAGTGTTAGCATACCCTGTGAATGAATTAAAAATGTCTTAAGACCATTAGTATGATTTTTTGTTTCATTCTAGTTTTTAAAATGAAGTTCAGTCTGTTGACCCTGTGAGTCAGGAACCCCAGGAGGTAACTCATTAATCGTCAAAAATCAGCTTAAACCAGATAGGTGGGACCTTCTCCCAATGAATTAATGGGTAGAATCATGTACCTGGTTGGAGTTAGGTGGGTCAGGTCAGTGTCCTTGGGCTAGAGAGAGGAATATACATCAGTATTCCCGCTTCCATTTACTCTCACGTGACCCATTTTGGATAGTGCAGAGTAACACTTTATTTTGTTCCGCTCCACTTTTTTTTTAGGGTAGTGTGACTGCCACAACAACATTTTTCCCTTTGGATACTGCAAGGATACGGCTTCAAGGTAGGAATTGTGACATAAATAATCTCGTTTATTGTGAACCCAGAGTTTGTACAGTAAAAGACACAATTTATGGCCCCAAATCACTGCATAGAATTACAAAGCGAACTGCTGTTATGTTGGTGCAATTTGATTTTTTTTTAAAATAATCTCGTTTATTATGAAGATTCTGATTAAAATATTTGAAGCTCTGACTGTGTTGGGAAGGTGCATCAGAGTTTTATAGATACTGAGAAATATTTGAAGCTCTGACTGTGTTGGGAAGGTGCATCAGAGTTTTATAGATACTGAGAATAAAATGGGCAACAAGGTAGAGAGAGATAAGAGGCAAGGCTAAACAAGCAGTGGAAGAGAACAGGGAGGGAGGAAGGTGGAGGCATTTTAGGAATTTGGAGGAGGCCATTTGGCCCCTTTAGCCCACTCTGCCATTCAGTTAGATCTTGGCTGATGTGTACCTTAATTTCATCTACCCGGCTTGCTTCTGAAACCCTTACTGAACAAAAATCTATGAGGCGACCCCCTCCTCAACAGTTTTTTTTGGGGGAAGTGAATTCTGGATTTTGGTTGGGTATTCCTGAGGGCGGGATTGTGGTGAATAAGTGAAGATTGTGAATGGGGGCACAGGCTGAAGGAGGTTACTGGGATGACCTCTGGTATTTCAAGTGGGGCAAAGCCACTGGGGTGTTTGAAGGTGAAATGAGGATCTTCAGATTGATTTATAGGCTCAGTAGAGCAACAAATACCCACAAACTTTCATCACTTACAGCCTAGATGCTCCTGACTGACTAATTATTTACTTTTTAATGGTCCTCTCATTTCATTAATGAAAATGAATTCAGTCCCGCCTCCTCTGCTATTTTGCAACATTCCAATTATTTCCGTGGCAGTCTCATGAGCACAAGCTTGCTTTGGATAGAGAAGGTCCTTCAGCCCTTCTGATCTCATACTAGCCCTACCACCTCCCCATGATATGATCCAGCTGTCTCTTGTTAAACAAATGAGGCCTTGACCACCCACCCAACTAAGAAGACTCGAGTCCTCGATTACCCTCAAACCAGCAGCATGATCCTTCTAAAATAAACTGTGGGCTGCTTAACATGGAAGGGTTTGGCTGTCGAACTGGGAATTAAGGTTCTGATGTAAAGGAGAAACTTGGACACCAGTTAATGTATTGCTGTAGTTGTACAGGCACATTTATAGTCTGTCTGTGCATTGGTGTGGTAGTTTCCACTCCCCTGGAGCAGAGTGATCATGGGATGGATGTATTTTAAACAAGAGCAAAGAAATCAAATACAATATTTGTCTAAATTACGAGGTCAGTACACGTACATGTTTGGCCAGTAATGTATATTGTTTAATCGTAGTGACTCTGGTTTCTAACTCTCCTCCCTCGTGCCTGCATTTATTTTAGTTGATGAGAAACGGAAATCTAGCTCCACACCTGTGATACTGGCGGAGATTGTGAAAGAGGAAGGCTTGTGAGTATTACAAAGTCTACAGCAGAGAAACAGGCCATTCGGCCTGACTGGTCCATGCTGGTGTTTATGCTTCCCACCCCTTTTCAGGTCACCCTATTAGCATATACTTCTATTCTCTTCTCCCTTATCTGGCCATGCTTATTAAAGAGTACTGATCTTTTAACAGCTGCAATTCAGAACTCTCTCCTGAGCATTTCACATTGACAACCAAGTCAATGCTACAATAGCCAAGGCCGGTGTTGCCTTTGGCAAACTACAAAAAACTGCCTGGGTATGAAGAGGAATTAGTCTCTCGACAAAAGTGAAGGTATACAGAGCGATTGGCTTTCCTACTCTGTTGTATGCCTGAGATGTAGACAGTTTACTCCAGGCACACAAAGATGCTACACCACTTTCACATGACCTGTTTGCAGAGACGACTCAAGATCAGATAGCAAGACAAGGTACCTAATAATGAGATTCTCTCCCTGGCTGACATGATGCGGGGACCAATTGTAGTATTTTCAAATTTGCTGATAACACAAAACTGGGCGGGAATGTAAGTTGTGAGGAGGATGCTAGGAGGCTTCGAGGGGATTTGGACAGGCTAAGTGAATGGACAAGAACATGGCAGGTGGAATATAATGTGAATAAGTGTGAAGTGATCCACTTTGGTAGAAAAACAGAAAGGCAGAGTATTTCTTAAATGGTGAGAGGTTGGGAAGTGTTGATGTCCAAAGGGACCTGGGTGTCCTTGTTCATGAGTCACTAAAAGCCAGCATGCAGGTGCAGCAAGTAATTAGGAAGGCAAAAGGTATGTTGGCCTTCATTGCAAGGGGATTTGAATACAGAGTAAAGATGTCTTGCTGCAATTGTTGAGACCGCACCTGGAGTATTGTGTACAGTTTCGGTCTCCTTACCTAAGGAAGGATATTCTTGCCATAGAGGGAGTGCAACGGAGGTTCATCAAACTAATCCCTGGGATGGTGGGATTGTCTTTTGAGGAGAGACTGAGGAAACTAGGCCTGTATTCTTTAGAGTTTCGAAGAATGAGAGGTGATCTCATTGAAATTTACAAAATTCTTACAGGGTGTGACAGGGTAGATGTGGATAGGATATTTCCTCTGGATGGTGAGTCTAGAACCAGGGGACACAGTCTCAGAATAAGGGGCAGGCCATTTAAGACTGAGATGAGGAGGGATTTCTTCACTCAGAGGGTGATGAAACTTTGGACTTCTCTACCCCAGAGGGCTGTGGAGGCTCAATCATTGAGCATTTTCAAGACTGAAATTGATAAATATCTGGATACTAATGACATCAAGGAATATGGGGATAGTGGGGAAAAATGGAGTAGAGGTAGGTGATCATGTTTGAATGGTGGAGCAGGCTCGAAGGACTGAATGGTCTACTCCTGCTCCTACTTCCTATGATCCATCCACACTCCTGAAGAAAGCTCAGATAAGACAGGCAGGACATGTTGCCAGAATGCTTGATGAGCATTTACCAAACAAAGCTCTTCTACGATGAACTAATTGAAGGGAAACATTTACATGGAGAGCAGAAAAAGCACTTCAAGGACACCCTGAAGGTTTCTCTGAAGAGTTTTAACGTTGCCCTGAGACATGGGAGAACCTCCCACAGGATCACTCTATATGACAGTGTCATCAACAAAGGTGCCACCTCCTATGAACAGAACATAGTGCACTGGCCAAGAGGAAATGTGAGGTTCGCAAGTCCAAAGTTGCAAGCACCTCTTTCACACCGTGTGTGTCTGACGTGCAACAGATCTTTTTGTGCTCAAATTGGACTGATTGAACACATTGTCCCTGAAACTCAATTCAGTGAATTCTAATTGTCCCTGAAACTCAATTCAGTGAATTCTAATTGTCCCTGAAACTCAATTCAGTGAATTCTAATTTTTATCATGCTCATTTTTGACTATGAAGGACAAACACTACTAGCCTCATCTTACTAAAGAATGCTGAGTTTTTAACAGCTGTGTTATTTAATGTATTTAATCTGTAAGCAATGCTCAGCAGGTAACAACTTTTGCCTGAGTGCAAAGTAAATCTATTTGCTCCTGTTTTTCTTTTGTAATTATTGAGAATTAAGTTTCAGGAATAAGTGGCAAGTCCAAATGTTGTTTATTTTGTACCAAAGCAATTCAAACAGATTAAATGATTAGTTTTTGCACAGACACGATGGGCTGAATGGCCTCCTTCTGTGCCGTAATTTTTCTATGGTCACTCTTAAACTAAGAAAGGCAAGTCTGGATATAAATGGGTCAAACAGCATCTGGGCAGAGATGATGGGTCCTGGTGTTTCAGGCGTGTAGTGGCGCAGTGGTTAGCACCGCAGCCTCACAGCTCCAGTGACCCGGGTTCAGTTCTGGGTACTGCCTGTGCAGAGTTTGCAAGTTCTCCCTGTGACTGCGTGGGTTTTCGCCGGGTGCTCTGGTTTCCTCCCACAGCCAAAGACATGCGGGTTGATATATATAGAGTATAAAAATTGGCAAGTCATGTTGTAGCTGTACAGAACCTTAGTTAGGCCACACTTAGAATATTGCGTGCAATTCTGGTTGCCACACTACCAGAAGGATGTGGAGGCTTTGGAGAGGGTACAGAGGAAGTTTACCGGGATGTTGCCTGGTCTGGAGGGCATTAGCTATGAGGAGAGGTTGGAAAAACTCGGATTGTTTTCACTGGAACGACGGAGGTGGAGGGGCGACATGATAGAGGTTTACAAAGTTATGAGCGGCATGGACAGAGTGGATAGTCAGAAGCTTTTTCCCAGGGTGGAAGAGTCAGTTACTAGGGGACATAGGTTTAAGGTGCGAGGGGCAAAGTTTAGAGGGGATGTGCAAGGCAAATTTTTTTACACAGAGGGTGGTGAGTGCCTGGAACTTGCTACCAGGGGAGGTGGTGGAAGCAGATATGATAGCGACGTTTAAGAGACATCTTGACAAATATATGAATAGGAAGGGAATAGAGAGATATGGGCCCCGGAAGTGCAGAAGTGTTAGTTTCAGCAGGCATCAAGATCGGCGCAGGCTTGGAGGGCCGAATGACCTGTTCCTGTGCTGTACTGTTCTTTGATAGGTAAATTGGCCATTGTAAATTGCCCCTAGTGCAGGTAGGTGGTATGAGAATTGAGGGTAGGTGGGGATGTGAGAGGGAAATGGGATTAATGTAGAATTAGTATAAATGGGTGATTGATGTCCGGCATGGACTCGTTGGGCCGAAGGGCCTTGGTCAGTGCTGTATCTCTCTATGGCTCTGATGGATATGCACACACAGGAAATTCCCAAATTATTTTTTCCCGCCTTCCAGATGTTGGCTGACCTTCACAAACAGGTTCCATTTACAAATGGTTCAAGTGAAAACCAGAAATAATGTCTATCAGCATTTGCAGGTTTAGCTGCTCTGAGCCCTGACTGAGGTACAAGTGGGAATGTGTCATTTCTAACTAGTTTAGAGACTGTGAATTATTAAATACTTCCTGGTTCAGTTCATTTGGAGGGATTTGCAACGTCAACCATGAAATGCTGAAACTACTTTTTCTCTGTTCCAGATCAGCTCTGTATCGTGGATGGTTCCCTGTCATTTCTAGCCTTTGCTGTTCAAACTTTGTTTACTTCTACACATTCAACAGCCTGAAAGCAATGTTGGTGAAGAGTAATGCCAGGGCGACACCAGGCAAAGATCTGCTCATGGGCTGCATTGCAGGTAAAGACTGATGCTTAATGGGTTTGCAAGCAGCTCAACGTACCAAATACAGACTTTATTTGAATTGCTAGATTCTCAGCACTGATTGTTAATCAGTTGAGAAATGTGCTAGAATATCATTGCTAGAATTTGATCTTTAGTTCCTGAACATTTAATGACAAACACTGATTAAAAGTCTTCGCAGCAACGATGACAATTGCATTTATAAAACATTCTTAACATAATAAAACCTTTCAAGGTGCTTCACAGGAGCATTATAAAACAAAATATGACACTGATCCACAGAAGGAGATATTAGGGGCAGGTGACCGAAAGCTTGGTCAAAGAGGTAGGTTTTAAGGAGTGTCTTGGATGACAGAGAGGTGGGAATAGGCTCGTGGGCAGCAGAGTTTTGCACCAGCTCAAGTTTACAGAGGGTTGAACAATAAAGATATTTTTTATTCTACAACTTCACAATACACTCAGCTGCTCCTTGCGTTCCTGAAACTTTAATGTGAAAATCTGTACCATGCAGATGTTGGAACGAGTGCCAAAACCATAAAACAAGTGACTGTTCTTGAAAGAAAGGAAGTCTGTACTTGAACAATGAAACTTCAGATTTGAAGAGGGTTTGTGAGCGGTGAAACATAGGGACAGTGGGTGGAGTCAGAGAACCTGTAAAAGTAAAATTCTTGAACTTTGTTTCAAATTACAAACTTTTCTTTGGGGTGGGGGGCGTGTGGTGTGGGGCGGGTGGGGGAGAGAAAGCCTGGTCATTTTTCATTGGGTCGGGCAATTATAAGGTAAGAGCAAAATGCAGGGTTTTGTTGACTGCTCGGTTGGTTTTATCCATCTTTGACAGGGTGAGCAGTACAGACAAGGAATCTCCCAAATTCAGTTCCTCGGTCTGATCTAAATGAGCTGATCTCAGCTGGGTACAAGGTTGTTCCACTGGCCTTGGCCCTTTTCAGTTAGGGAGGGATAGAATAGGACAGGGTGCCCACCACTGATCCTCTGTCTTGCTTGAGGTGCATGAGGATTAAACTTACCCATGATAAATGGCCATATTGGCACAGGACCAGCATCAATGGAACTGTAATCTAGTAACCATGTCACAGAGAGGGGCAAAAACTGAGAGAGGAAATATAACAAGGGGCTGAGGTAGGGCTGAGGAAACAGAGGCAAAGATCACCAAGTAGAATCTTTACAACGATTAGGATTGATGAGTTGGTAAATGGAATGGCTGTGGGGTGGAGGGTAGTTCTGATTGGAAAGGAGATTTCAGGCACAGATCAGAAACAAAAATATCGTTCTAACAGATCACATCTCAACTTATTTCATTATCTTAAAAGTTTCTATACTTCAAAAAAAAAACTAAAACCAGCCCTTCTCCACCTTATTCAGTCACTGGATATGGGCATCACTGGCATGGCCAGTATTTATTGCCCATCCCTAATTGCCCTGGAGACAGTGGTGACTAGCTTCCACCTTGAACTGCAGTCTGGTGAAAGTACTTCCACCGTACTGTTAGGTAGGGAGTTCAAGGTGGTTTGGTACAACTGAGTGGCTTGTAGGCTATTGCAAAGGGCAGTTCCGAGTCAACCACATTGCTGTGGATCTGGAGTCACATGTAGTCCACACCGGATAAGGTCAGTAAGTTTCCTTCCCTAAATCTTCTGTAATTCTCTAAAGGACATTAGTGAACTAGAATGGGTCACATTACTGAGACTAGCTTTTCAGATTTATTTAAGTAAATTTAAATTCCCCAGCTGTGGTGGGATTTGAACTCATGTTTCTGGATTATTAGTCCAGGCCTCTAGATTACTAAGCCTGTAACATAACCACTACGCTATTGTACCCATTATAGTTGATTGTTTAGTAAATAATACTTAAAATAAATACTGAAGGTTATGGGGTCCCTGATTTTAACCACCTTTCAAGTGGGAGGTATCTGCCTATGTGATAAGTGGACATAACTATAGGGAAATTGCATTTATATAGCACCTTTAATGTAGAAAATTTGTGCAAGGCACTGTATATAAAAAAAAAAGTTGACTTATGATGGGGAGTCAGCATAATTTGAGATTATTTAACAATAGACTTGAACTGTCCTCTTGGAAAGTTGAACGTACACATAAAAATAAAAAAAATACAGTTGCTTTGCTGGAATAATCCATTTTGAAATGAAATCCAAATTTTTGGTGCAACTCTTGACATTGTGTTTTAATCAAGGCAGTAAATCTTCAGATAGAATGTGAGTATTAATAGGAAAAGCCCATTCCTGTGCTACTAACTGTGATGTACTGTACAGCAATTTAAGACTCAAGTTGTACGCTGGCATACAGTGATCAACTTGCACTTACCAAAGGACTGTCGAGGATTTTTTAGAGATAACAGTCTGTTTGTTTCATCAGGTGCTACTAATGTTTTCCTAACGACACCAATGTGGGTCGTTAACACAAGGTTGAAACTGCAAGGAGCAAAATTTAGAAAGGAGGATATCCAACAGACTGAGTACAAAGGTATTCTCGGTGAGTCTTCCAACTGGTAAATGTACTGCATTCAGTAACTCATTTCTGCTTCAATGGTTAGAAATGCAAAAAACAAAGTGTACTGGGGTAATTAAAAAAGGGTTTGCAAGTGAGTCAAAGGAAAAGAAACCCTTTTTGCTGTTAAATTGTAGAAACTAACAGTATTGACTAAAGGGATGTGATGGTGTGGAAATTCACAGTATACACAACCCCTTTGTTTATCAATTTTAATTTTAGTGATGAGAAAACTTCAGAATTGGTTCTGTAAAACATACCAAATATTGAAGTTGAGGGTTTCCCTTCCCTCCGAAAAACCATTATACCCCAATATCTGAAAATGAAATATTCTTACACACCGATCAAACTGGACAATCAGGTCTGAATATATTAGTCGGTCCCCAGTTCTTTCCTTATTTTCAATAAGAACTTATGGGGAAGAGAAAAACTAGAGGCCATTAATATAAGACGATCACCAGGAAATCCAATAGGGAATTCAGAAGAAACTTACTTAACCCAGAGTGGTGAGAATGTGGATCTTGCTACTATAAGGAGTGGTTGGGGTGTATTGTATAGATGTATTTAAGGGGAAGCTAGACAAACACGAGGGAGAAGGGAATAGAGGGTTACTCTGGGTGTTGGATGAGGAAAGATGAGAGGAAGCTCAAGTGAAGTATAAATGCTGGCACGGACCGCTCGCCCTGTTTCTGTGCCGTGTATTCTATATAATTCAACAACAATTTATAGCGTCTTTAACAAACTAAAATGTCCCAAGGTGCTTCACAGGAGCGTTATAGAACAAAGTATGACAGTGAGCCACAAAAGGAAGTATTAGGTCAGATGACCAAAAGCTTGGTCAAAGAGATAGGTTTTAACTTAAAGGAGGAAAGTGAGGCGGGGAGGGTATTTCAGAGCTTGGGGCCCAGGCAACTGATGGCATGGCCAATGATGGAGCGAGTAAAATCAGGGATGCACAAGAGGCCGGAATTAGAGCACAGATATCTTGGAGGGTTGTTGGGCTGGAGAGATTAGAGATAGGGAGGGGCGAGGCCATAGCGGGATTTGAAAACAATGTAATAACCTAGCCACACAATGCTAGCTGTGCCATACTGAGGAACGTTAATGGCCATTTATTTAGAGTCATACAGAGATACAGCACTGAAACAGGCCCTTCGGCCCACTGAGTCTGTGCCGACAGTCAACCACCCACTTATACTAATCCTACATTAATCCCATATTCCCTACCACATCTCCACCTTCCCACACTAGGGGCAATTTACAATGGCCAATTTACCTACCAACCTGCAAGTCTTTGGCGGTGGGAGGAAACCGGAGCACTCAGCGGAAACCGACACGGTCACAGGGAGAACTTGCAAACTCCACACAGGCAGTACCCAGAATCAAACCTGGGTCACTGGAGCTATGAGGCTGCGGTGCTAACCACTGCGCCGCCCACAGATGTGGAGATGGGGGACATTGTAATAAATATGCAGTGGGTCAGAAGTTGGGGGGGGGGGGGGGGGGGGGGAAGAAAATGGTGTAGTCAAACTTAACCGTTCCTTTCTATTTAGATGCCTTTCAACAAATCATCACAAACGAAGGTGTGGGAACTCTCTGGAATGGGATCCTACCATCCCTTATCTTGGTCTGTAATCCTGGAATCCAGTTCATGTTTTATGAGGGGTTGAAACGACAAGCCAACAAAGCAGGGAGACGGGTACGTGCAGGCATTTAGCACTTTCAAGCTCATGGTCTCACTGCCTGAGCTGTAGTATTTCAATGGTAGAACTGTAGTTCTTCCTTGAACTGTGTGGGGACAGATGATTATCTTTCTGGCATTAAAAAGACATGATAATTACCAGCAGTATTTCAAAAGAACACAGGATTTAACATTATGATGAATCTCTCTGCAGATATCGTCCTGGGAAATATTCCTGATCGGAGCCATAGCAAAAGCGATTGCCACAACAGTGACCTACCCCTTGCAGATTGTGCAGGCTATACTACGGGTACAGAGAGCAACATATGCATATATCAAATTCTCGGCAGTTACATACATCTTTTCCTTTAGCTTTATCTCCCTCCTTTCTTTTGCAGTTTGAACCGAATAAAAGGCAGTCACAGAGTACGATCCAGGAGAGCATCCGTGCAGTTATTAACCTGATATCAAAGCGGATTAAGTAAGGGAAAACCTAAGCCATTAATCTGATTGACAGTATTTAGTTTTGCACTACTTTTCAAGCAAGCTATTGATAATTTCAAATGGTCTCTAATTTTCAGTAAATTATATATGAGTAACTCTTTTAAATGAGCTTTTATTTCTTTTTGACAGAACAGGTGGTTTCCCAGGGCTCTACAAGGGTCTCGAAGCCAAGTTACTTCAGACAGTTCTTACGGCTGCTCTTATGTTTCTGGTCTACGAGAGGATTGCAGGGGTAACCTTCAAAATCATGGGATTATCTAAGGTGGCCAAGCACTAAGTGAACAATCAGAAAGCTGATCAGAGACTTGCAGAGTGACTGTTCAACCTCTGCTTTACTGCTGAAGTAGCATTAAAGCTGGGTGGTACCATCTTGTTTCCTTGAAGGGATTATGTTAAGGTGGGAAAGCTGCACATTGTCATGTGTGTATCATTTGAGTTTGCAAAGCTGTTGCAATACTGAGGAACAGAAATTACAAAAGAGAAGTCCTTTCAAAAACAGCATGGTACATAATGTAGCCACTATGTTAATTACTTTTTCACAAATGACAAAAGTGGGGGAAATCTGCATGCAGGATAAAACAGTGGGTGTTGGGTGAAAAAGTGTGCACTTTTTTCTTAAAGTATGGGTGTCTCGGTGTCCGTGCGTTAATAATTTGTAACACTGGCTCTGTACTTTTAAGTTGTATTTTGATTACATGGCACTGGATGTAGTTCAATCCAGTGAGGAAAATGGAGCTGCAGTGAAGAACCTCAGTTGAATTTTTTTTGCAATGTTAACGACAGACATTGTTTGTTAAAGGGGAGTTGTAGAAGATGCTGGCTCTCAGCTTGCAGATGTTTGACTGTTACTGTGTGCACTGTTATAGTTTCCTCAAAACGAGTAGTTAACTATGGAAATTGTAACTTATTGAAACAAAACAAATAAAAGACTGTTTCCATGGCTGGGGAGATTTATACTTGTGTATTTTAACACTTTTATTATGAAGACTATGTACATTAATAGTATATTTTCAGCAATACTCAAGTTCTGTTACTATTAGAGACATATTGTCGAAGCTTTTCATCTTGCGCTCATCAGGACAATCCGCAATAACCAATGTAAGGGAAGATAACTTGGAGAGTACTGCTTGGCAGAATGCACCAGGTTACAGTGATTGCGTTAACTGCCAAGCTTTGTCTGAAATTTAAAGAACAGGCAGCTTGACTTAGGTCAAGGCATTGCCCTGCAGACTGAACCAGCAAATGGCTATCACTTATTTTGTTCAGCTGAAACAGGCACAATGTTTGTACATATTCTTTGTCTGGTTCATTCCTCAGGGCAATGTCTTGACCAGAGTCAAGCTGCCTGGTTTACATTTTAAACAAAGCTTGGCAGTTAACTATCAGTCACTATAACCTGGTGCACTCTCCATGGCAACACCTCTACCCCCAGAGTTCACTTACCAATCAAATCAGCACTCTCTTCTCATGCAGTATAAGTTGTTGTTTTCCTTTACATTGGTTATTCTTGCGATTGTCCTGATGAGTGCAAGATGAAAAGCTTCGACAATATGTCTCTATTTTCTGCAATATTATGTACATTTTAAAAGTTACTTTGTACAGAACCACAAATTACAAGACAGCAGTTCAGCATCACATTTCCTTTCATACTCCGTCAGATGATGGGATTGTTTCTCACCCACAGTGCACTAGTTACTTTTCTGTACAATATTTTCCATGTACCAGTCTGGTAAGAAGGTGTACGTCTGGTCTGTGTGCACGGAATATGAAATATCTTTACCAGGCTCCCAAGAGAAAAGGGTCACCATCCTAAGACAAAGAAAAAGTTAGACTATTAATCTGAAGTGTTTTAAAGATCCATGGTAATAACAGCATCCGTACAACAGGAGCACACCAGTGTTTGATGCCTCAACTTTTGTTGCACAGTAACCGGGTACAATTACAATGCACAGTAACTACTGATTTATATTAGCTTATCAGACCTGAAAAAAACATTGAATCCCATGTGTCAGATAAGGATCATTAGGGCTTCCCTCTATTATGGAGAGGAGAAAAATAAAGTGGGGAATAATATTGTACTTTGCTGTTCATCTGAGTACATTTAGTTCTGAAGTTAGTAAGACTTATAGAGAAAAAATAAATGGTTGAATTTGAATTAGCATTTCTTCTGTTTCTTGGCTAGCTAGTCTTTTCCTCCTATGCCTTCTGTTTAATGTGAGCTTTTTATAAAAGCTGTTTATGGAATTTACCCAGTTTACTTCTGTCTTCACTCTTGAACCCAGCAACAGCTCACTGAAAATCCATTTCTGATTGAAATCAATAGTGTTCTGAATTTTTTAGCCAGCCAATCAGATTTTAGATTTAGAGATACAGCACTGAAACAGGCCCTTCGGCCCACCGAGTCTGTGCCGACCATTAACCACCCATTTATACTAATCCTATACTAATCCGATATTTCTACCACATCCTCACCTTTCCTTATATTCCCCTACCACCTACCTATACTAGGGGCAATTTATAATGGCCAATTCACCTATCAAGCTGCAAGTCTTTTGGCTGTGGGAGGAAACCAGAGCACCCGGAGGAAACCCACGCAGACACAGGGAGAACTTGCAAACTCCACACAGGCAGGACCCAGAATTGAACCCGGGTCGCTGGAGCTGTGAGGCTGCGGTGCTAACCACTGCGCCGCCCATAATGTTTTGTAGTTTGACCTGATTAGGTCATTAAAGTTACAGATTAATCTTCCTATATTATATATGCTAGTCCAGTGAATTAAAATCATTGGACTGAATGGGTATCTTAGTTACAGCAATTGGGGTGGACAAAGCAAAAGGTCAAAATAGACTTTTTTTTAAAAATGGGTCTATAAATGCTTTTGCAAGTCCCTTTAGATCTGTACTTTAAATAACCTTTTACTGAAATAGAACAGAATCCCAATGGACAATTAAATAGATTCGTACCGGTGATTATCTTGGGTCACCACCTGCTTCACAAAGGACAGAAAAGCGTTGCAGAAGTTTAGACAGACTGCAGGCTTCCAGCAATTCCGTTCGTTCTGTTTGAGATGGGAACAAAATGTAAGTGTCTTTAATCTGAAGTCTGGCATGAACAGAGAGGCACTGCTCTGGTAATCACACAATTACATGAAACCCCCCACCCAGGAATACAGAAATAGGTCATTCACCTCATTACTTCCAATCAGTGCTATTGTGGCAGCTCCAAGTTATTTAACATCCTGAAGGCAAGAATCAAAATTAGTCCCAATCTTCTGAAAGAGCACAGGCCAAATGTAGCATCTCAACTGTTGACCTCTTACAGAATCAAACATGGGACCTCCTGGTCTGTGCAGCTGAGTCTAGCCATCAGGGAGCTGCCCACTTGGCTCAGTTAAAACAACCTGGGGTGTGGTCAGTGGTAGATCTCTTTCTGGAGGAAAATACATCATCCAGAAAAGGACAACAAACCTACTTTGTTTATGGACACGGTCCAATGACAGGATGTGAAGATCCTATCAAGTGGGACTAAAAGGCTGCTGCCAGGTTTTAACAAAAGATCTATTGTAAAATCCTCCACATTAGAGGTCATTTTATCACATGACCATTTTGTATGGAATTTTCAGAAAACTTGTCTAAATTAAATACTTTTGATCTCTGTTCAAATGTTAAGCAGGGATTCTGATATATTTTCGCATATATCTGGAAAGTTCCAGTTTTCACCAGTGGTGAAAATTTATATCGGACCGCACTGACCTTAGTATAATTCTTACCGCAGCAAGTGTAGGCTTGAGTTATTACAGTGAAATTATTATTTAAGGAGGTGCTTTTTGCCGTCTATGTAAGGCATCACGAGTTGACTGTTCCCCCTCTGAGCTGTACCACAAACTACACAAAGATATAGAAATCCAGTCTAGAACAATTTGGTTGTTAATTCCAAAGATAGATTGGAGTTAGCGAGAACTTTGGACAGTGCTTCATGATTGAGATTTTTGTTCATCTGTTTTAGCACCCCCAAAATTCTTACCTTTGAAGAGCTTACTCTAATAGTTGGCGTTAATTCTGTGGGTGTAACTGGTATAAGCAAAGTGACGGCCAGCTTCACTGTTTTTATTGTATGCTTATCTTATATTCCTCCTTTTTCTATAATTACACAGCCTGCACACTATAACGGAGAATTAATTCTGAAATTTAATTGAGTTTGTCTGTGCAAACCTTGACGAGGTGATGAATCTTCATAGTTTCGAAAGACTGAAGTGAAACAACTATCCCATTATCATCTCTAAAGCCTGCAATTATCCGAGGTACTCCAGGCAGAAAGGACTGTGCCCACCATTTGATCAATTTAAATCTGCAAAGACAAGGATGACAGTCAGAAATTCCAAATGCCTTTGTTGTGCCCATTGTTGAGATGCATCTCATTTGGCAACTGGAACTTGTGTTCCTTCATCCTGACTGTAGCCAAAACAGGACTGTGGCAACGTGTAATAGTGGGAATGACAGCTGCACCACAATCACACAAGCATTTAAAAACACAGTATGGAGAAAGCATACTTTAGATTTAAGGATGCAGAGTGTTGCCCGAAATAGTGTTGATGTGCACCCTTCAACAGTTCATAGTTAATTTGTACACTGACAAATTCAGGTAAGAGCAGGTTCGCATTGTGAACTATGATGGGGAAGAATGTAATTAAAGTTCCTTTTTAAAAATAGGTCTGCTTTACTTATATTTTTCCCTCGTGATTATTCAGCTAATGAACACACTCTCAAACATCTCCCTGCAGAGCTGCCATATTCTCCCCCTTTGAATTGTGACTCTTTACTCTGCCTTCCACCTTTTTACTGGGATTAGTCCTGCCAAGAATTTGTATAATCAGCATCTTTGTGTTGATCTGTTATTTCCAGTCTTCTCACAAACAGCAATGATCGACACCATTAGTCTCGTGTTTCTGGTGTCATTTTGAAATTTAGCAATAAAATACAAAAAAATACAATAATTCTATTGCTTTTAAAATGAATTATTTCCCATTTCAAAAATGTCTGGCAAACAGCGATCACTGATGGTTAAGTTCCACACAGTTTGTAGCAATTTTATCCTGAGGTCACAGTGTAGCAGTGGAACATATGTGGATATTTACAAGACTCTCTGAAACCACTTCAGTCAAGCACCTCATACAACACTACAGCTGCGCCCTGCAGATGTTTACAGGAATGTATTAATTAGCTGGATGTGCATCAACCAGGCAGACATTTAGAACAGGTTAATTTAATCATCTTCATGGTGGTGCAGGAGGAAAAGGCTACCAACCTGTGAAAATTCCTCTCTTGGTTTGGACTGTACATCTCCCTGCTTGTCTTTAGCTCCACGTAACACTGTGGGGCTTTTAACCTCGGGTCAGAATTGTCTTTGCAGTCGACCTCACCAGAGAATACGAGCGAGTGGCCATTCAGCCGAGTTCGAACCACGCAACAAAATGCTTCATTGGTGTTTACCACGCCTGCTGGATTGGGATGCTCACCTGGTTTAGCTGAAAGAAATACTGTGAATATTAGTCAATTTTCCGCTTTCCTATCCCTCATGGTCTGGGGGTGGATGGTGGACGTATGACCCCAGGATTACCAGGTGGCCTCCAGGATTACACATGTGGCTACTTTTCATGCTGTTCATGTAAAGCTGCACAGTGAGTATTGTCAGCTATTTGACCATGTAAAGCATCAACCAATATCTACAGATGTGCATATTCTAATGGTGATCGTTGAACAGCAATCAAAGTGCTCTGGCTGAGCGTTAACTTGACACAGACCTGGATCTTTATTGGCCTACGATAAATGAGATTTAAAGGAAGATTGCAAGAGAATTGCAAAACAAAACACCTCTTCTTTGATAGTATGGTCTTTCAGTAATTATCTGGGGAATTCCGTGAGGAATTTGTACACCTCTATCTGTGCTTATCTTTATAACCCATAGTCTTGTTCCAAACAGATGATATTTGCTCAGCTTTTTACAGTCAAACAAACAACAGTGACTGCACCTACCAGTTGAGTTACAAATTTAATCTCCTTGTCCTTTAAATGAGATTGGATAAGCACTCGTCTTTGTTAGGATTTCAGTGAAGTGTGAGGATGGGAAAGTTTAATTCTGTATCTGTACTGTGATAAACACCCAGCGACAAGAGTTATAGATGATGTCCTTTCAAAGATTCTGTGAAACTTGATTGTGGCTGGCGAGATTCTTTTGAACTTTATAACACGGGGTTGAAACACTGGTAACTACAGGTGATTTAGCGCAGGAGAAATGTGAGATAATTAAGAGCATCATAAAGCATTAAGTGCATAAATGTAATCTTCCTCCCCATAGCATATGGATATTAATATATTAAACAAGCTAGTGTCACATCACCAGTGCAGTGGGTAATCAATGGCATTTTTAACTGTTCTTTATACTTTCTTTATTAGCTAAACCTTCTTGTAGCTCTTTGAAGTCAAAGCAAATAAAAATCAACTTGCTGAAAAGATAAATTTCTCTGGTGCATTCTCCATGGCAAAGCCTCTAACAGAGTCCACTTGCCAACCAATCAGCATACAGTATACGTTTGTTGCTTTCCCTTACATTGGTATTCTTGTGAATTGTCCTGATGAGTGCAAGACAAAAAGCTTTGACAAAAATGTCTCTGTTTTCAGCAATACTCAAATTTACCTTAATTAATTCCATCTGATCATTACGAACCTTTGACAGCTGGTCTGGCCCAAAGCAATGGATAAATCGCTCACCTGCACACAAGTACTGCTCAAACTTATATCCTCCATACATCAACTTCTCCTGCATTTCGGTCCGCTGCTCTCTCTGCCGTCTAGCTTCCTCGGTCTCTACCTCACTCATGTAATAGGTTCCATTAAATCGAGTCACTGCCATCAGCCAGCCCTCCCGGTTCTCATAAGGGGTGGTTAGAATTTTAGTCAGATGTCCTCTCCATGTGATGAAGTCTGTGTGCAGCTGACTGCAAGTAGAAATAGACAACTTCTCAAACCAGCAAAAAACATGCACAGAAGGGAAAAAAAAAAAAAAAAAAAATCGCAGCACGGCTGATCTGTTTCCATTGTCAAACAGTCAGGGGTATACTGTTATTGACTAATAGTCAGGCATGCAATGTGCACAATTCATTCCATATCCCTCTTCCTAAAATATGATTCTCACCTTATCCTCTGCAGTAGGATGAAAGGCAGAACATTGAGATTTAAATCTGGGACTGAAGTCTGATTTATGAATGTGAGAGAAATGTAATGCCATTTTATCTAGCTTCTGTATTTTTAAAAATAGATGTAAATTTCAGTACAATTGTATTATTGTAAAAGAAAAACTTCTTTGTCCAGCAAGAGCAATGACAAAAGTCCTAAGGAAGGGTTGATTAAGAAAACATCACCTCACTCCTATTTTCTCAAGAGATGTTGCTTGAGCTGCTGAGTGTCTCCTGCGTTTTCTGTTGACAAGTTCCATTCTCCCTGAAGTGATATTGGGAATTGTAGTTTTAAGCAGCATTCACTGTACAACTGCAAAGCCCTTTGCTTCACATCATATAGTGCAACTGCAGCCTGAATACAGAGCTCAGACTGACAGCAGAGTGAGCTTCCCTGGGGGAGCAAATCTCACTTCACTTCGGAATCAGTTCAGGCCTTAAATATCTGACTTTCACAACGAGCTCAGCTTTATTTACTTTGCACCAACATGAAACTTGTTTTGTTCACCTATTGAGAAAACTTCTATAAATGTAGCATTGGAACATAAAACAAAGGGAGAGAAAGTGAAGGAGTCAAGATGATAGACTATCACGTCATTTCACAAATGCACACAGCCACAAAGTGCTCAGCTACCGTATAGTTAAAAAACTGGTAACTTCAGGGTGATATTTTCATACAAAAATATAATGAACAAAACAGCTATATCATTAAAAAGTTTTTGTCTGCTCGTATTTCCTGAACGGTCTGCATAGTAGGCCAGGCTTTGGCTTTTCAGCTCTGGGCCAGGGTTCAAATGTATCCCCCAAAATAAAAGCAAGATACTGCAGATGCTGGAAATCTGAAATTAAAACAGTAAGTGCTAGAAATACTCAGCAGATCTGGCAGCACCTGTGGAGAAAGGAACAGAGTTAACGATTGTTTTGATGAAAGCTCATTGACCTGAAGCGTTAACTCGGTTTCTCTCTCCACAGATGCTACCAGACCTGCTGAGTATTTCCAGCACTTTGTTTTGATTTCAAATGTATCCCCGGCTGATTGTAAGGGTCACATATAAAACGAACTTGATCAGTTCCTGGCGGCGAAGTGGAAGTCTGCCCTTAATTCATCATTAAACTGGCACTTTCACTCCGTGGTAGTGTGCATTTGGGGGATGCTCTTCTGAGGTAGAAACCGAGGATGTGGTTCAGTGCAGCATCCAAGGAACTTCACTGTATTTTACTGCAGGGTGCTGGATGCTGACAATAGATTCTGAAGCTGAAAATGTTCCACACCACATCCCTCAGGATCTATACTACAAAATATATTATTTAACAGCTAACGTCACAACTTACTTTGTCAAAGGAGGCGATTTGTCATTGCCAGACAGCATGGGGAATTTGTGTTTGTTCAGTAATATCCACTTCAGGATATGGTCCAGCTTTTCCTTAATGTTATCGTTCCTTTTTATGTATCTGTCTTTGTAACCATCTCTCAGATTGAAATTTGGATTCTTGCTGGTGGGTTTCACACAGTATTTTAGTTGCCTGGCATCATTGAAGAGTTGGCGACGTGAATCTAACGAGAAACAGCCAATCTCAACAGGCTGCCGGTAATCGGGGAAGTTCTTGTCATAATAGTCTGGCTGTACAGGAAGGGAAAGTTCACATTTGTCCTCATTGTTTGTGTGTGGAATGCATTGTTTAACAGCATCCATCCTCGGTAATGTAGTCAGACTCTCTTGTGTATCACCTGATTTTCGTTTAAAGACTCCCCTGTACGATTCCCTGCTAGCGTTGAAATGCCGATCCATATTGTCACGTTTTTTGATTTAATAAAAAAACCTGCAAGAAATTAAGAAAAATAACAGATTAAATGTAATCAACAGAAGCAATGTTCTGTGACACATCTCTAGTTTAGACCAGGAGTCTGCAACCTGCGGCTCCAGACTTGCACATGACTCATTAAAAGACTCATGTGGCTCCCAACCTCGATCAATCGATCGATCAAACCCATTTTGATGGTAATTAAATGGCTTGTTCTATTTTTGGAAACTTTTATTAACAGTGAATGATACTTTCTCAAATACAATTAACATTTTTTTGTTAAAAACCCTTAAAATGTTAAAGTGTGTAATAATAGATAATTTGCATTATCGGTGTACTGAAAGTATGGAACTGTTACGTATTCTGAAATAAAACGAAGTACTGGAAATACTCAGCAGGTCTGGCAGCAGCTGTGGAGAGAAAAGCAGAGTTAACCTTTCAGGTCTGTGATCTTTCATCTGAACTCATGAAAGGTCACTGACCTGAAACGTTAACTCTGCTTCTCTCTCCACAGATGCTGCCAGACCTGCTGAGTATTTCCAGCATTTTCTGTTTTTATTTTATTTCATTTCAGATTTCCAGCATCCACAGTATTTTGCTTTTAAATCAGGGCATTTGATCCACGAGTTAATAGAATTCCATCACAGAAATAGGCCATTGGGAACAAGTGGGACAAGGGTAATCAATTACAATGTGGTGATGTTGATCAGGCTGTTACCCACAATGATCCTGTATGACCGTCAGCAATGGGAATGCACTTCAAAGAATGATGATTCCTGATGCTTCCCATCACTCAAGACTGTGTTTAGTTTAGTTTAGTTTTAGTTTAGAGATACAGCACTGAAACAGGATCTTCGGCCCACCAAGTCTGTGCCGACCATCAACCACCCATTTATACTAATCCTACACTAATTCCATATTCCTACCACATCCCCACCTGTCCCTATATTTCCCTACCACCTACCTATACTAGGGGCAATTTATAATGGCCAATTTACCTATCAACCTGCAAGTCTTTGGCATGTGGGAGGAAACCCACGCAGACACAGGGAGAACTTGCAAACTCCACACAGGCAGTACCCAGAATTGAACCCGGGTCGCTGGAGCTGTGAGGCTGCAGTGCTAACCACTGCGCCACTGTGCCGCCCACATAGAATAGAATAGAACATGCAGGTAAGTGGCAAGTGTGATCTTAAACTAATCAAAAGGCTTGTACACAGCGCACTTCAGAAACTTTTTGTGGCTTGAGTTTAGGTCACACAAGCTCGTTCTACAGTGCAGCAGTCAGATTCTGTGCATTGATATCCTCCAATTCCTTCATGTTGTTACAAGAGTCCATATTTTTGTTAAAAAAATATAGATTCCTAGTTTTAAAGAACTAAAAAAAAATTTCATTGACATCGAAACATCTGGAGGTAGCTGAATTTTATGAATGCCTTAAAAAAAAGCAGGGTCAACAAGAGATTCCTGGCTTTGACCAGTAAACTAAGAAGAACAATCAGACAACTATTACCTCTATTTAAAGAATCCCTGCTCTGGAAAAGCAAAAGCTGGTATGAAGTTGTACTGTTCCCTCCTGTAATTTTGAAGACATCCTGAATGCTTGCAGAAACCTTGCATCTTTAAAAATAGGACTTTTGCATCAAATGAGAGAGAACTGGCACCTGTTGCTACACACCTGATGGAAGACCAATGTGAAGCCTTCTACAGTTGAATTTCTTTGAACACCTACCAAACAGACTGTTCAGCAACCTCGCCTAGAACAATTCTTAGTGGCAGCCAACTATTCCACTTGGAACACCTCACCAAACCAAAGAACTTCCTTATAGATCACGGCAGTCTAAGTTTTTTTTTTATTCCTTTGAAACAGCTGTAAGCAAAAATCCCCTTTTTCCCGGTTAAATCGGATTTTGGACGCATGTGTGCGTGCGAGGGCTAGGGCATAAAAAAAAATGCGGGGCTTTAATATTTTGATTCGCATATCTATTTACTTCATTATTGGTTAAGACTTGGTTTTATAATAAATGGACAATTTTGTTGTTTATTAAAGAAACTTGGTTGGTGTGCTTTATTCTGGGTCAAATAGAGTACCTAATTAGCTATTTTGGTAAGTGGGAACATTTAATGATATGCTGTGACCTGTGGAGAAGTGGGACTGAATTAACAGTGCACTCCTCCTGCCTCAGTCGTAACAATGTCCCCTCCCTCTGAACAAGACCTATCACTATCTTGTCCCCTTTGCCTCATGCCGTAATCCAGTATCCTTCGCTAAAGATTCTTGGTTGTAGATTGCCAGGCTCAGCAGTGGGATATGCAAGAATTTACTTCAAAACACTTGTCCTTTCATTCTCATTAAACTTACCTCCTTAACCTATCTTACTGGAAATGATCATCCTTGTTACTTTCCTCTGCTCCCTTAGGTGACCAAAGTTAATCCAATATTGAAAGTGTGTTCTTACTGGTCCAAAATTCAGACTCAATACCATGTCCTTGCACTGGGTGCTTCTGCAAATATCTTCTGACATGCAATTAATTTTAGTAATGAGGATCTCACTATCGATTTGTACAGTTCAGTTTTGGTCTATTCACAAATTCTCATCATACTCAATCCAATAATTAAAGTTAGGAAAAAGCAATGCGTGATTGACACTAACAAACAGAAGGGAATATGATTCAGTATTAATAATTTCCTATCTTCTTAAATATCAAATTCCCTTACACATTTTCCATCTGGTGCAATCTAGTATAATTTAGCTCACCGGCAAAATGCATCATGTGGTTGGTGCTAAGGCATACAGACCATGAAGGTCCTTGTGATGGAGTAGTTTACGACAGGCACAGTCAACATGGTTTTATGAAAGGGAAATCATGTTTGATAAATTTATTTGAGTTCTTTGAGGATGCAACAAGCAGGGTGGATAAAGGGGAATCAGTAGATGTAATGTATTTGGATTTCCAAAAGGGAAATGCCACATAGAAGGTCAATACAGAAAGTACAATCTCATGGTGTTGGGAGTAATATATTAGCTAACTAACAGGAAACAGAGAGTCAGGATAAATGGGGCATTTTCAGGTTGGTAAACTGTAACTAGTAGAGTGTGTCAGGAATCAGTGCCGGGGCCTCAACTATTTACAATCTAGATTAATGACTTGGATGAAGGAACCAAGTGTATCGTAGCCAAATTTGCAGATGATACAAAAATAGGTAGGAAAGCAAGTAGTGAAGAGGACACAAAGTGTATGCAAAGACATATAGATAGGTTAAGTGTGCGGGCAAAAATTTGCCAGACGGAATATAATGCGGGAAAAATGTGAGGTTGTCCACTTTGGCAGAAAGAATAGAAAAGCAGATTATTATTTACATGAAGAAAGACTGCAGAATGCTGCGGTACAGAGGGATCTGGGTGTCCTTGTACAAGAATCATAAAACGTTAGCTTGTAGGTACAACAAGTAATTAGGAAGGCAAATAAAATGTTGTCATTTATTGCAAGGGGGATGGAGTATAAAAGTAGGGAAGTCTTGCTACAACTGTACAGGGTGTTGGTGAGACCACACCTAGAGCACTGTGTACATTTTTGGTCTCCTTACTTCAATAAGGATATACTTGCATTGAAAGCAGTTCAAAGAAAGTTCACTAGGTTGATTCCTGGGATGCAGGGGTCTGTTTTATGAGGAAAGGTTAAGCAGGTTGGGCCTATACTCATTGGGGTTTAGAAGAATGAGAGGTGATCTTATCGAAACATACAAGATTCTGAGGGGGCTTGGCAGGGTAGATGCCGAGAGGATGTTTCCCCTTGTGGGGGAATCAGGAACCAGGCAACACAGTTTCAAAATAAGGGATCTCCCATTTAAGATGGAGATGAGGAGACATTTCTTCTCTCAGAGGGTCGTTAATCTTTGGAATTCTCTTCCCCAGAGAGCAGTGGAAGCTGGGTCATTGAATATAGTCAAGGCTGAGTTAGACAGATTATTGATTGACAAAGGAGTCAAGGGTTATAGGGGGCAGGCAGGAAAGTGGAGTTAAGGCCACAATCAAATCAGCCATGATCGTATATGAATGGCGGAGCAGGCATGAGGGGCCGAATAGCCTACGTTTTATGTTCTTATCCCAGTCAGGGTAATGGGGGTGGGGAGAGGGGACAGGTGGGGGTGCAGTTGGCCTCAGCATTTCTGATTGATGATCTCTGATAGAAAGAGTACGCAAACCTTGAAAGGGGATAGGAATAAGCTCAGCCATGATACAGCAGCTGCTCCTGCACACTGCCACACAACGTCACATTGTCTCCTGACATATGACATCTTGAATGAGGTACGAGAGGGCTGCTGTTGCCTGTGAAACTGTACTTATTTTTAAAATATAAAAGCAGCATTAGTACTGACATACGTTAGTCCTTCTACATCACTAACAAATTTCCGTTAGGAACACAGGAACAGGAGGAGGCCATTCAGCCCCTCAAGCCTGTTTTGCCATTTAAGGAGATCATGGCTGATCTGTGACCTAACTCCATATACTCCTCTGCCTTTGCCCCATATCCCTTATTACCTTAGATTACATAGAAACATAGGAGCAGGAGTAGGCCATTTGGCCCTTCGCGCCTGCTCCGCCATTCATTATGATCATGGCTGATCATCCAACTCAGTAACCTGTTCCCGCTTTCACCCCATACCCTTTGGTCCCTTTCTCCCCAAGAGCTATATCTAACTCCTTCTTGAAAACATACAATGTTTTGGCCTCAACTGCTTTCTGTGGTAGCGAATTCCACAGGCTCACCACTCTCTGGGTGAAGAAATTTCTCCTCATCTCAGTCCTGAATGGTTTACATCGTATCCTTCGACTATGACCCCTGGTTCTGGACTCCCCCACCATCGGGAACATCCTTCCTGCATCTACCCTGTCAAATCCTGTTAGAATTTTATAGGTTTCTATGAGATCTCCCCCTCACTCTTCTGAACTCCAGCGAATATCATCCCAACCGACTCAATCTCTCCTCATACATCTGGTCTATAATTCCCTGCTTTCTCTCTACCTCCCTTTTTAAATAGTGGGGTTACATTAGCTACCCTCCAATCTGTAGGAACTGTTCAGAGTCTACAGAATCTTGAAAGATGACCACCAATGCATCCACTATTTCTTGAGCCACTTCCTTAAGTACTCTGGGATGCATACCATCAGGCCCTGGGGATTTATTGGCCTTCAATCCCATCAATTTCCCCAACACCAATTTCCTTCAGTTCCTCTCTCTCACTAAGCCATGTGTTCCCCAACTTTTCTGGTATATTTGTGTCCTCCTTTGTGAAGACAGAACCAAAGTATGCATTCAGTTGGTCAGCCATTTCTTTGTTCCCCATAATAAATTCCCCTGTTTCTGACTGTAAGCGACCTACATTTGTCTTCATCCATCTTTTTCTCTTCACATACCTATAGAAACTTTTAGTCAGTTTTTATGTTCCCCACAAGCTTGCTCTCACACTCTATTTCCCCCTTTTTAATCAATCTCTTGGTCCTCCTTTGTTGAATTCTAAACTGCTCCCAATCCTCAGGTCTGTTGTTTTTTCTGGCACATTTATATGCCTCTTCCTTGGATCTAATGCTATCTGTAATTTTCCTTGTAAGCCATGGTTTGGCTACCTTTCCCATTTTACTTTTGTGCCAGACGGGGATAAACAATTGTTGCAGTTCATCAATGCGCTTTTTAAATGTTTGCCATTGCCTATCCACCGTTATCCCTTTAAGTAATGTTACCCAATTCACCTTAGTCAACTCACACCTCATACCTTTGTAGTTTCCTTTACTAAGATTCAGGACCCTAGTCTCAGAATCAACTAGGTCACTCTCCATCTTGATGAAGAATTCTATCATATTATGGTCGCTCATCTCCAAGCGGTCTTGCACAACTAGATTGTCAATTATTCCTCTCTCACTACACAATACCCAGTCTAGGATGGCCTGTTCTCTAGTTGGTTCCTCAACATATTGGTCCAGAAAACCATCCCGCATACACTCCAAGAATTCCTCCTCTGATATTGTGACTAATTTGATTTGCCCAATCTATATGCAGATTAATGTCACCCATAATTACAGATGTTCCTTTATTGCATGCGGCTCGAATTTCCTGTTTAATGCCATTCCCAACATCACCATTACAGTTTGGGGGTCTATATACAACCCCCACTAATTTTTTTGCCCCTTTGTGTTTCTCAGCTCTACCCATACAGATTCCACATTGTCAGAGCTAATATCTTTCCTCACTATTGCGTTAATTTCCTCTTTAACCAGCAATGCAACTCCACCGCCTTTTGCTTTTTGTCTGTCCTTCCTAAATACTGAAAACCCCTGGATGTTCATTTCCCATCCCTGGTCACCTTGCAGCCATGTCTCCGCAATCCCGACTATATCATACCCATTTACGCGATTAATTCATCCACTTTATTGCGAATGCTCCATGCATTAAGGCACAAAGCCTTAAGGCTTGTCTTTGACATTACTTGTCCCCTTGCCACTGTTTTTCACTGTGGCCCTGTTTGATTCTGGCCCTTGATTTCTCTCCCTATCACTTTTCTTATTCCCCTTACTGTCTTTTGTTCTTGTCTTTGATCCCCCCCTCCTCCGACTCCTTGCAAAGGTTCCCATCCCCCTGCCAGTTTAGTTTAAACCCTCTCCAACCACTCGAGCAAATACTCCCCCTAGGACATCAGTCCTGGTCCTGCCCAGGTGTAACCTGTACAGTTTGTACTTGTCCCACCTCCCCCAGAACCAGTCCCAATGCCCCCAGGAATCTAAAACCCTCCCCCTCACACCATCTCTTCAGCCACATATTCATCCAATATATCCTGCTATTTCTACTCTGACTAGCACGTGGCACTGGTAGTAATCCTGAGATCACTACCTTTGAGGTCCTATTTTTCAACTTATTTCCTAGCTCCTTCTATTCTGCTTTTAGGACCTCATCCTTTTTTTTAAAACCTATGTTGTTTGTACCAATGTGTACCACGACCACTGGCTATTCACCCTCCCCCTTCAGAATGTCCTGTAACCGCTCTGAGACATCCTTGACCCTAGAAACAGGGAGGGAACATACCATCCTGGAGTCTCTTTTGCGGCCACAGAAACTCCTATCTATTCCCCTTACAATTGAATCCCCGATAACTATTGCATTCCCACATTTTTACTCCTCCCCTGTGCAGCAGAGCCAACCATGGTGCAATGAATTGGGCTGTTGCTGCTTTCCCCTGAGAGGCCATTCCCTCCAACAGTAACCAAAGCAGTATATCTGTTTTGCAGGGGAATAGCGACAGGAGATTCCTGCACTGCCTGCCTAGTCCTCTTGCTCTGCCTGGTGGTCACCCATTCCCTTCCTGCCTGTGGGGTCTGAGCCTGCGGTGTGACTAGCTCTCTATACATGCTATCCATGATACTCTCCGCCTCGTGGATGCTCCACAGTGTCCCCAGCTGCCGCTCCAGCTCCGAAACCCGGGCTTCCAGGAACTGCAGCTGGAGACACTTCCCGCACACACGCTGGTCCCGGGCACTGGAAATGTTCCCAGCTTCCGACATGGAGCATGAGGAGCACACCATGGCTTTGATCTCTCCTGCCATGACTTAACTCTTTAAATTAATCTTTTGGAAGATCTTAATGTCAAATACTATCAGTTACTCTAGGGCACTTCTTCCCTGGTCCTCGTTACTACAGAACTCCCTAAAAAAAGTTGGGGCGGCACAGTGGCTAGCACCGCAGCCTCACAGCTCCAGCGACCCGGGTTCAATTCTGCGTACTGCCTGTGTGGAGTTTGCAAGTTCTCCCTGTGTCTGCGTGGGTTTCCTCCGGGTGCTCTGGTTTCCTCCCACAGCCAAAAGACTTGCAGGTTGATAGGTAAATTGGCCATTATAAATTGCCCCTAGTATAGGTAGGTGGTAGGGGAATATAGGGACAGGTGAGGATGTGGTAGGAATATGGGATTAGTGTAGGATTAGTATAAATGGGTGGTTAATGGTCGGCACAGACTCGGTGGGCCGAAGGGCCTGTTTCAGTGCTGTATCTCTAAATCTAAAATATGAAATAAACTGTAAACCATTCTCACCTTAGATACTTACCCAGCTATTTAGAGCTATTCCCTAACAGCAGTGACTCACCAACCAATCACCTTGCAGCTTTCCTGTGACATCACTGTTGGCTTTTTTTTTCTTTTTTTTAAACAAAAGTGAGTCTGAAATTTAAAACAATTGATCTTGCATTAACTGCTTCGTCCCAGACTCCCCAACAAGCAGAAATAGTTTCTATCTACCCTATCTGTTCCCTTATTATCTGGAAAGCTTCGATCAGATCACCCTCAATCTTTTAAATTCCAGGGAATACAACCCTAGTTTATGCAATCCCTCCTCATAATTTAACCCTTGGAGTCCAGGTATTATCAAGTAAATGTACACAGCATTCCTCCAAGGTCAATATATCTTGCCTTGGGTGTCGTCCCCAGATCTGAACACAGCATTCCATGTATGATCTAACCAGGTATTTGTATAACTGTAGACTTCTACTCCCTTGCATTCTAGTCCACTAGATGTAAAGGCCAGCATTCCATCTGCCTTTTTAATATGAACATACGAATTAGGAACAGGAATAGGCCACTCGGCCCCTCAAGCCTTCTCTGCCATTCAACAAGATCACGGCTGATCTGATTGTGATCTCAACTCTACATTCCTGCCTACCCCTTATAACTTTTCACCCCCTTGCTCATCAAGAATCTATCTACCTCTGCCTTAAAAATATTTAAAGACTCTGCTTCCAGCGCCTTTTGAGGATGAGAGTTCCAAAGACTCAAGACCCTCTGAGAGAACAAATTTCTCCTCATCTCTGTCTTAAATGGGTGACCCCTTATTTTTAAACAGTGACCCCCTAGTACTAAATTCTCCCACAAGGGGAAACATCCTTTCCACATCCACCCTGTCAAGACCTCTCAGGATCTTGTATGTTTCAATCAAGTCACCTCTTACTCTTCTAAACTCCCAGTGCATACAAGCCTAGACTGTCCAACCTTTCCTCAAAAAACAACCCGCCCATGCCAGGTATTAGTCTAGTAAACCTTCTCTGTACTGCCTCCAACGCATCTACATCCTTCCTTAAATAAGGAGACCAACACTGTACACAGTACTCCAGATATGGTCTCACCAATGCCCTGTATAAGTGAAGCATAACCTCCTTACTTTTGTATTCAATTCTCCTCGCAATAAACAATAACAGTTCACTAGCTTTCCTAATTACTTGCTGTACCTGCATACTAACTTTCTGTGATTCATGCACTAGGACACCCAGATCCCTCTGCATCTCAGAGCTCTGCAATCTCTCACCATTTAGATAATATGCTTCTTTTTTATTCTTCTGCCAAAATGGACAATTTCGCATTTTCCCACATTATACTCCATTTGCTAGATCTTTGCCCACTCACTTAGCCTATCTATATCCCTTTGCAGACTCCTTATGTTCTCTTCACTATTACTTTCCTACCTATCTTTGTGTCATCAGCAAATTTAGCAACCATACCTTTGGTCCCTTGATCAAGTCATTTATATAAATTGTAAAAAGTTGAGGCCCCAGCACTGATCCCTGTGGCACACCACTCGTTACATCTTGCCAACCAGAAAATGACCCATTTATGCCTACTCTCTGTTCCCTGTTAGCTAGCCAATCTTCTATCCATGCCAAATACGTTATCCTCTACACCATGAGCTTTTACTTTCCACAATAACCTCTGATGTGGCACCTTATTAAATGCCTTCTGGAAATCCAAGTACAGTACATCCACCGGTTCCCCTTTATCCACAGCACTTTATTTCTTCAAAGAACTCCAACAAATTGGTTAAACATGATTTCCCTTTCACAAAGCCATGTTGATTCTGCCTGATTACCTTGAATTTTTCTAAATGCCCTGCTATAAAGTTTTTCCTAATAGCTTCAAATATTTTCCCCATGACAGATGTTAAGCTAACTGGCCTGTTTTCTGTCCCCCTCCCTTTTTGAATAAAGGAGTTAAATATAATGGAACCTTGCCTGAATCTAGGGAATTTTGGAAAATTAAACCCAACACATCTCACTCGCCACTTCTTTTAAGACCCTAATTATTTTCTGTACCTGTCCAATGACCCCCAAGCCTCTTTGGACCTCCACAGTTTCTAGGTGTTCATTTAGAAAGTATCCCGGTTCTGTCTTTTCTAGGTCCAAAGTGGACGACCTCACATTTGCCTGCATTGAATCTATTTGCCACAGTTTTACCCATTCACTTAATCTATCTCTATCTCTTTGTAATTTTATGCTTCCATCTACACTGCTTACAATGCCAACTACCTTTGTGTCATCGGCAAGCTTGGATGTGTGGCTTTTTATCCCGTCATCTACGTGGTTGCTAAATACAGAAAATAGTTGAGGCCCCAACACCGATCTCTGTGGGTCACACTAGTCACAACCTGCCAACTGGAATCAAAAACAGAAAGTGCTGGAAATACACAGCAGGTCTGTGGAGAGAGAAACAGAGTTCCGCTGAAACGTCACAGACCTGAAATTTCTCTCTCTTCACAGATGCTGCCAGACCTGCTGTGTATTTCCAGCACTTTCTGTTTTAGATTTTCAGCATCCACAGTAGTTTGCTTTTATTTTACTGCCAATTAGAATACCTGCCCATTATCCCTACTCTGTCTCCTGCTGCTCAGCCACTCTCCTAACCAGGTCAACAATTTGCCCTTAACTCCGTAAGCTTCAACTTAAGCTAACAGTCTCCTATGAGGGACTTTATCAAATGCCTTCTGGAAGTTCATATAAATAACATCCATAGGCATTGCCCTGTCCACTACTTTAAATCACCTCTTCAAAAAAATTCAATCAGGTTCATCAGTCATGACATACTCTTTACAAATTCACACTGGCTTTTGCTGATCAGCTGAAAATTTTCAAGGTGTTCAGTGTTACTTTTGTTACTGTTTGCCAATCGAAGTACTGGCAGTAACAGAAATTATTAGTGTACAATGTAGATTTTTAACAGTGATAAATATCCAAAAATAAAATTGTTTGTAATAAAAACTATAGAGTTGCTTATTTTTTCACTTTTGAGAAGATTTGAATTATGTTGTCTCTAAGTTCTGACTGTTGTCAATAAATTAGTCAGGAACAGATGTGCATGAAAATTTTGACAAAATGTTTACAAGACTCAGTAACAAGTATCAGATATAAATGAATGGGAACTTTGAGAAATCATGACAGTGAAATCTGATGTGCGACAAGCATTCATGAACAGCAAGAGGCAAAATTATCTAGTCGCAACATCTGACCTGGACCTGCTTTATATTTACTACATCTCCTAAAAGAATTATAATGTTCTCATGTGATTGTCTTGTATTTATTTTGCTTTGTACCAGGAGAAAAATATGGAAATAGCAGGGAGAAGAACAAATCATTCTTCAGATTTTTTTTGCAGGCTGTTTTGAAGATTTTAACCATGTTTATCCCTGAACTGCAACAAAAATTTATAGAACAGCAGCAAAATCATTGGATTGTCCAATAAGTACATGAAGGTAAGCCAAGTGACCTTTGCCTGCAGCACTAATATTCCACTAAGAGGGTTGGATTTTTGCTTCAGCGACAATTTCTGGAATTTTAAGATCAGTGAACTATTCTTTTTATCGGCTCGCTTGAAGGTGCTGAATTCTGCTGAGCTAGGTTCCTCCAGCAATGGCTGCTCTCTGGTCCCTCACTCTGACTGGGTATTCTTCACATTGTAAATCCAGGTATTGAGTTTCAACAAGCTATTTGGACACTCACGCTCAATCCTGCCATAAAAGATCCACTTTCCAGCATAGGTTACTGGATAATGATCAAGAATGGATCCCAACTGTTGGCCCAGCTTGGATCAACGGCAGTTCTAATGAAAGGTCATCAACCTGAAATGTTAACTGCGTTTTTCTCTCTCTATCCACAGATGCTGCCAGACCCAAAGTGCTTTCATCATTTTAAGAAAAATATTAACCTCCCTATCAATAAATTCAATAAAAACCAGTTCAATTAATACTTGGCACAGCTCATAAAGGAAAATTATGTTTATTGGTAGTCAATTTTTTTCTTGGCTTATTTTAGTAACAATAACACTTTCTCCAGCTCTGTATAATCTCAGTGACTGGGTCACAGATGATCCATTGTTTGTTGCCAAGAAACAAAGGCAACCATTATTTGTCAAATGTCATCTATTGACTTAGTTACACTCCTTGGTTGCAACTTATTTTTTTAAAAAGCCTTACAATTCTGATTAAACTATTAACACCACAACAAAACCTGAACGCAGGACGGGTTCATACTTTACTTAAAAAAATACTTACATTTATACATCATCGAATAGCGCAGTTAAATAACAAGTCGGTTATTTTTTTTTGTTTGCGTGTCTGATTAAAGCTGGAAATAAACAATTCAGTCAAGGTGACCGGACGTCATTTAAAGGCGCCCATTAGTTAATCATCATCTCTGCGCGCCAGTGTTTGGGTGTCGCGGGGTGATTGCGTGTGCGGTCGCTGCTCAATGGCGGATCTCCCGGAGAAGGTACGAGCGGCGCCGGCGGTTTCTGTGCTTCCCGCTTCAGGCAGTTTTATTTTCGGGATGTTACCTCTTGATTGTTCCAAGGCATCTCCTGGCTGGTCTCTCACATTCGAGTGTCCGCTCAGTGGGTAACACTCTGGCGCAAGGTTCCAGGTTCAAATCCCTGTCCAGGGCTTGAGCACAGTAAAATAGGCCGACACTCCAGTGCAGTACTGAGGGCGTGCTGCGCTGTCAAAGGTGCTGATTTCGGGATGAGATGATAAACTGAGGCCTTCTCTACTCTTTCAGGTGGATGGTGAAGATTCCACGGTGCTATTTTGAAGAGCAAGGGAATCCTGGCCAGTATTTATCCCCCAACCAATATCACAGATTCCTTTTTGTGGGAATCTTGATTTAACAATTCTCATCCTTGTTTTCAAATCCCTCCATGGCCTCGCCTCTCCCTATCTGTGTAATCTCCTCCAGCCCCACAACCCTCTGAGATATTGACACTCTTTTCTAATTTGGGCTGATTGATGATCTCTGATTTTAATTGCTCCACAATTGTCTTCATTTGCCGAGGTCTAAAACTCTGAAATACACTTTTGATACTGCTCCATGTCTCTACCTTGCTTTCCTCCTTTAAAGCACTTCTTAAAACCTATGAAGTGCCTTGGGACACTTTATTATGTTAAGTTGTTGGATGTAAAAATTGCTGGCCAGGCCAGCATTTGTTACCCATTCCTAATTGTCCTTGAGGTGGTGGTGAACTGCCTTCTTGAACTGCTGTAGTCCATGTGTGTAGGTGCACTCAGTGCTAGGGAGTGTGTTTCAGGTTTTTATCCCAGTGACTGGGAAGGGAGAACAACTTAAATTTACATAGCACCTTTTAATGTAAAAATGCAGATATCGTGGAGGTGATTACAGAGATAGGGAGGGGCAAGGCTTTGGAGTGATTTGAAAATCAGGATGAGCATTTTTTAAATCAAAACATTGCTTGACTAGGAGCCAATGTAGATCAGTGAGTACAGGGTGATAGGGGACTGGACTTGGTGTGAGTTAAGACATGGACAGCAGAGTTTTGAATGACCTCAAGTTTTTAGACAGTAGAATGTGGGAGACCAGCCAGGAGTGCATTGGAATAGTCAAGGCTAGAGGTAACGAAGGCATGAACTGAGACAAGGGTGAAATCAGATGATGTTAGAGGTGGACATAGGTGATCTTAGAGATGGCATGAGTATGAGGTCAGAAGCACATCTTGGGGTCAGATGTGACATCAAGGTTGTGATCAGACTGGCTTAATCTCCGACTGTTGCCAGGGAGAGGGATGGAGTCGGTAGCTCAGGAATGATGTTTGTAGTGGGGACTTAAAACAAAGGCTTCAGTGTTCCCATTTAATTGGAGGAAATTTCTGGTAATCCAGCACTGGATTTCGGATAAACAGTCTGATAGTTTAGCAATAGTGGAGGAGTCGAGAGAGGTGGTGGTGAAGTAGAGTTGGGTGTTGTCAGCATACATGAAACTAACGCTGTGCTTTCAGGTGATGTCGTCAAGGGGTGGCATGTAGATGAGAAATAGGGGCCAAGGATAGATCCTTGGGGGAACCAGAGGTAACTTTGTGGGATCAGGAAGAGCAGCCATTGTAGGTGATTCTCTGGCTACGATTAGATAGATAAGAATGAAACCAGATGAGAGCAGTCCCATCCAGCTGGACGACTGGACAGGTGTTGGAGGAGGATGATGTGGTCAATCGTGTCTAAGGCTGCAGACAGGTTGAGGAGTCACCAAAGTCACAAATGACATTCTTTGATAAGAGCTGTTCAGTACTGAGGGCAGGGGAGAGAGAATATGATGGGAGGGTTTCAAACTTGGAGTTCTGGGAAAGATGGGAATGGATTTGGGAGGCAACAACACATTTAAGGACTTTGGAGAGGAAAGGCAGGTTGGAGATGGGACAGTAATTTACAAGGACTTTGGGGTCGAGAGTTGTTTTATTGAGGAGAGGGGTGATGATGGCAGATTTAGAGGAGAGAGGGACAAAGCCTGAATAGAGAGGACCATTTACAATATCGGCTAACTTGGGGACAAGGTGGGGAAGTTGGGTGATCAGCAGTTTAGTGGGAATGGGATCAAGGAATGGCAATTTAGTTTCAAGTCAGGCTGGTGTGTGACTTGGAGGGGAACTTGCAGGTGGTGGTGTTCCCAGGCATCTGCTGTCCTTGTTCTCCTAGGTGGTAGAGGTCACAGGTTTGGAAGGTGCTGCTGAAGGAGCCTTGGTGCATTGCTGCAGTGCATCTTGTAGATGGTACACACTGCTGCCACTGTGCCGGTGGTGGAGGAAGTGAATGTTGAAGGTGGTGGATGAGGCGCCCATCAAGTGGGCTGCTTTGCCTTGGATGGTATTGAATTTCTTAAGTGTTGGAGCTGTGCTCATCCAGGCAAGTGGAGAGTATTCCATCACACTGCTGACTTCTGATCTGCAGATGGTGGACAGGCTTCGGGGAGTCAGGAGGTGAGTTACTCACTGCAAAATTCCCCACCTCTGACCTGTGCTTGTGGCACAGTATTTATGTGGCTGGTCCAGTTCAGTTTCTGGTCAATGTTAACCCCTAGGATATTGATAGTGAGGGATTCAGTTATGGTAATCCCATTGAATGTCAAGGGGAGGTAGTTAGATTATATTCTCTCGTTGGAGATGGCCATTGCAGCCCAAGCCTGAATATTGTCCAGGTCTTGCTGCATTTCTACACTGACTGCTTCAGTATCTGAGGAGTTGCAAATGATGTTGAACATTGTGCAATCATCAGCGACCATCCCCACTTCTGACCTTATGATGGAAGAAATGTCATTGATGAAGCAGCTGAAGATGGTTGGACCTAGGACACTACCCTGAGGAACTCCTGCAGTGATGTCGTGGGGCTGAGATGATTGACCTCCAACAACCAAAACCATCTTCCTTTGTGCTAGGTATGAATTCAGCCAGAAGAGAGTTTTCCCCCCTGATTCCCATTCATTTCAATTTTGCGAGGGCTGCTTGGTGCACTACTTGGTTAAATATTGGTTGATGTCAAGGGCAGTCACTCTCACCTCACCTCTAGCATTTAGCACTTTTGACCATGTTTGGACCAGGGCTGTAACAAAGAACAAAGAAAATTACAGCACAGGAACAGGCCCTTCGGCCCTCCAAGCCTACGCCGATCCAAATCCTCTATCTAAACCTGTCGCCTATTTTCTAAGGGTCTGTATCTCTTTACTTCCTGCCCATTCATGTATCTGTCTAGATACATCTTAAAAGACGCTATCGTGCCTGCGTCTACCACCTCCGCTGGTAATGCGTTCCATGCACCCACCACCCTCTGCGTAAAGAACTTTCCACGCATATCCCCCCTAAACTTTTCCCCTTTCACTTTGAACTCGTGTCCCCTTGTAATTGAATCCCCCACTCTGGGGGAAAAAGCTTCTTGCTATCCACCCTGTCTATACCTCTCATGATTTTGTACACCTCAATCAGGTCCCCCCTCAACCTCCGTCTTTCTAATAAAAATAATCCCAATCTACTCAACCTCTCTTCATAGCTAGCGCCCTCCATACCAGGCAACATCCTGGTGAACCTCCTCTGCACCCTCTCCAAAGCATCCACATCCTTTTGGTAATGTGGCGACCAGAACTGCACGCAGTATTCCAAATGTGGCCGAACCAAAGTCCTATACAACTGTAACATGACCTGCCAACTCTTGTACTCAATACCCCGTCCGATGAAGGAAAGCATGCCGTATGCCTTCTTGACCACTCTATTGACCTGCGTTGCCACCTTCAGGGAACAATGGACCTGAACACCCAAATCTCTCTGTACATCAATTTTCCCCAGGACTTTTCCATTTACTGTATAGTTCACTCTTGAATTGGATCTTCCAAAATGCATCACCTCGCATTTGCCCTGATTGAACTCCATCTGCCATTTCTCTGCCCAACTCTCCAGTCTATCTATATTCTGCTGTATTCTCTGACAGTCCCCTTCACTATCTGCTACTCCACCAATCTTAGTGTCGTCTGCAAACTTGCTAATCAGACCACCTATACTTTCCTCCAAATCATTTATGTATATCACAAACAACAGTGGTCCCAGCACGGATCCCTGTGGAACACCACTGGTCACACATCTCCATTTTGAGAAACTCCCTACCACTGCTACTCTCTGTCTCCTGTTGCCCAGCCAGTTCTTTATCCATCTAGCTAGTACACTTTGGACCCCATGCGCCTTCACTTTCTCCATCAGCCTACCATGGGGAACCTTATCAAACGCCTTACTGAAGTCCATGTATATGACATCTACAGCCCTTCCCTCATCAATCAACTTTGTCACTTCCTCAAAGAATTCTATTAAGTTGGTAAGACATGACCTTCCCTGCACAAAACCATGTTGCCTATCACTGATAAGCCCATTTTCTTCCAGATGGGAATAGATCCTATCCCTCAGTATCTTCTCCAGCAGCTTCCCTACCACTGACGTCAGGCTCACCGGTCTATAATTACCTGGATTTTCCCTGCTACCCTTCTTAAGCAAGGGGACAACATTAGCAATTCTCCAGTCCTCCGGGACCTCACCCGTGTTTAAGGATGTTGCAAAGATATCTGTTAAGGCCCCAGCTATTTCCTCTTTCGCTTCCCACAGTAACCTGGGATAGATCCCATCCGGACCTGGGGACTTGTCCACTTTAATGCCTTTTAGAATACCCAACACTTCCTCCCTCCTTATGCCGACTTGACCTAGAGTAATCAAACATCTGTCCCTAACCTCAACATCCGTCATGTCCCTCTCCTCGGTGAATACCGATGCAAAGTACTCGTTTAGAATCTCACCCATTTTCTCTGACTCCACGCATAACTTTCCTCCTTTGTCCTTGAGTGGGCCAATCCTTTCTCTAGTTACCCTCTTGCTCCTTATATATGAATAAAAGGCTTTGGGATTTTCCTTAACCCTGTTTGCTAAAGATATTTCATGACCCCTTTTAGCCCTCTTAATTCCTCGTTTCAGATTGCGCCTACAATCCCGATATTCTTTCAAAGCTTTGTCTTTCTTCAGCCGCCTAGACCTTATGTATGCTTCCTTTTTCCTCTTAGCTGGTCTCACAATTTCACCTGTCATCCATGGTTCCCTAATCTTGCCATTTCTACCCCTCATTTTCACAGGAACATGTCTCTCCTGCACGCTAATCAACCTCTCTTTAAAAGCCTCCCACGTATCAAAAGTGGATTTACCTTCAAACAGCTGCTCCCAATCTACATTCCCCAGCTCCTGCCGAATTTTGGTATAGTTGACCTTCCCCCAATTTAGCACTCTTCCTTTAGGACCACTCTCGTCTTTGTCCACGAGTATTCTAAAACTTACAGAATTGTGATCACTATTCCCAAAGTAGTCCCCTACTGAAACTTCAACCACCTGGCCCGGCTCATTTCCCAACACCAGGTCCAGTATGGCCCCTTCCCGAGTTGGACTATTTACATACTGCTCTAGAAAACCCTCCTGGATGCTCCTTACAAATTCTGCTCCATCTAGACATCTAACATTAAGTGAATCCCAGTCAATGTTGGGAAAATTAAAATCTCCTATCACCACCACCCTGTTGCTCCTACAGCTTTCCATAATCTGTTTACATATTTGTACCTCTATCTCACGCTCGCTGTTGGGAGGCCTGTAGTACAGCCCCAACATTGTTACCGTACCCTTCCTATTTCTGAGTTCTGCCCATATTGCCTCACAGCTCGAGTCCTCCACAGTGCCTTCCTTCAGCACAGCTGTGATATCCTCTTTGACTAGTAATGCAACTCCTCCACCCCTTTTACCTCCCTCTCTATCCCGCCTGAAGCATCGGTATCCTGGGATATTTAGTTGCCAATCATGCCCTTCCCTTAACCATGTCTCAGTAATAGCAATAACATCATACTCCCAGGTACTAATCCAAGCCCTAAGTTCATCTGCCTTACCTACTACACTCCTTGCATTAAAACAAATACACCTCAGACCACCAGTCCCTTTGCTTTCATCATCTGCTCCCTGCCTACTCTTTCCCTTAGTCACGCTGACTTCATTATCTAGTTCCTTACAGGATTTAGTTACTACATCCTTACTCTCCACTGACCTCATTTGGTTCCCATCCCCCTGCCACATTAGTTTAAACCCTCCCCAACAGCATTGGCAAAAGCACCCCCAAGGACATTGGTTCCAGTCCGGCCCAGGTGTAGACCGTCCAATTTGTAATAGTCCCACCTCCCCCAGAACCGGTCCCAATGCCCCAAAAATCTGAACCCCTCCCTCCTGCACCATCTCTCAAGCCACGCATTCATCCTGACTATTCTTTCATTTCTACTCTGACTATCACGTGGCACTGGTAGCAATCCTGAGACTACTACCTCTGAGGTCCTACTTTTTAACTTGGCTCCTAACTCCCTAAATTCTGCTTGTAGGACCTCATCCCGTTTTTTACCTATATCATTGGTGCCTATGTGCACAACGACAACTGGCTGTTCACCCTCCCCCTTCAGAATGTTCTGCAGTTGTGGTCCTGGTGGTACTTGAACTCAGCAGGCTATTGGTAAGTAAGTACTGCTTGATTGCACTGTCAACGACGCCTTCCATCACTTTGCTTATGATTGAGAGAACTGATGAGTTGGTAATTGGCCAGATTGGATTTGTCCTGCTTCTTGTGAACAGGAGATACCTGGGCAATTTTCCACTTTGTTGAATAGATGACCCCTGTTAAGTTTATTTGTATTCACAATCAGTTGATTGGTCAAAAGTACATAATGATTTGTTGGCATTAATGCTAATTTGATAACTGGTTCCACCTTTCTATATAGAGATCATATTTCCTCCTCTTTCTTATTGCAGTTCTTAGGTTGTGGGTTCAAGTCCTGCGCTAGGGACTTGAGCACATCATCCAGGCTGACACTCAGTGTAGCACTGAGGGAGTGTGACACTGATGGAGGTCTTCTCTTTTGGATGCGATGCTCAACCCAAGCCCTGTCTACCTTTTAGGTGAATGTAAAAGATCTCCTGATTCTATTTTGAAGAGGAGCAGGAGCGTTCTTCTGCTATCGTGGCCAATATTTAATCCCTCAACCGACACTACTATCATTATCACATTGTTTGTGGGAGCTTGCTGTGCACAAATTGGCTGCTGCGTTGCCTACATTACAACAGTGACTATACTTCAAAAATAGTTCATTGTCTGTAAAGCGCTTTGGAGCGTCCTAAAGTCATAAATGCAAATCTTTCTTTAGGTGAAATGACTCCAGTCCTTGTAGAGCAGGTTCAATTGTACTAATTAGCACATGATGTATTCTGGATGGTTGTTAAGAGAAAATGTTGCACTTTGAAACTGATACCATTACAGGTAAGATAGATTTTACTGTGCAATGTTTCAGCTGCTATCTTTTTACTTTTTTTTTTATTACTTGCAGCAATGAATCGGAAGAGAATCTTGATACCAGACATTTTCCGACAGGTTAAGAAACGTAAATTTGGATTAGAGGAAGACTTGGATAAGAATGAAGCCAAAAAGTTTGATGGTAACACTATTAATTCTCATAATGCAGTTGGAAAATGTTTAATTTCACTTGTTGCCAAAGGCTCCTTTTGTCCCTGCTTGTACATCTCTCCCAAACTTTACCCCACCCAATCTCTGCAACCACTGGCAGCCTACATCCCACTTTCACCCTCCACTTACCTGACTCTGTTCTCCTATAACGCTCAGCTCCACTATTTTCCTAAAATCTCTGGCTTGCCACACAGATGAACATAATATATTGGAGCAGGAGTAGGCCATTTGCCCTCTTGAACCTGCTGTGCCATTCAATAAGATCATGGCTGATTTACCTCAATTGCACATTCCTGTCCTATCTCCATATCCCTTGATTTCCTTAATGCCTAAAATCTATCAATTTCAATCTTGAATATACTCCATAATTGAGCATCCATAGCTCTCTGGGGTAGAGAATTCCAAAGATTCACACACTGAAGCAATTTCTCTTTGTCTCATTCCTAAATGGCCATCCCCTTATCCTGAGACTCTGACCCCCCCCCCTAATTCTCAATCCAGGGGAATTGGCCTCTGCATCTACCCTGTCAAGCCCCATAAGAATTTGATATGTTTCAATGAGATCACTTCTGATTCTTCTATACGCCAGAGAAGATCAGCTCATTCTACTCAACCTCCCCTCTTAAGACAATCTGCTTATCCCAAGATCTCTCAAGCCTCCTATTTGGGGAATCAATTTTGTTCTGAATCTACACTAAAGGCTTTATATAAACTGAACACAGTGGTTGTGGTGCTGGGCTGGTAGGCTTGAGATTGTGGGTTCAATTTACACTATGGAAAGTTGTGAAATTGAATTTAATAAATCTGGTATTCTGTGGACTGGCATCGGGAATGATGCTGGATTGGTGTGAACCCAACTGGTTCATTAGTGTCCTTCAGGGAAAGGAAACTGCCCACCCCTACCTGGTTTGGGCTGACACATGACTTCAGTTCCCTGTTAATCTCTCAAGGCATTGAGGAATGGGCAATAGATATTGGCCTTGTTAGTTTTGTCCATATTGCAACAATTGAAACAAAGTGCAAGCTACTAAAACACCGGACAACCCAAATTATGACAACTGACTTAATCCTCGCTAGATCTTACTGCTAGATGTCAAGTTTCTTGAATCCAGGTTCATTTATTGTAGATGAAAGAAAGCCCTCCATATTCTGCCCGCTCTATCTAAAAAGTGCAGAAATTGGTTTACACTTTGATTACTACAGTGGGATAATTATTTTCAATGCTGTGTGTAAAGGATTTTGAAACCAAAAAATGATCTTTGCATTTTTTTTTTTAAACAGGAGTGCCAAATGATACTAAATCCGCGCTGCTTTTACTAGCGTCCTTGTTTCCTCGTAAGTTATTTGATGATTCTCTTCCGCCTATAGTTCTAAAACACCAACTTTATAGCATGGTTAAAGACAAAACTACAGTTGATCGTCAGCTGGTAAGTCCATTACTCTGTGAAGCTGCTATATCTGTTGACTAAGCATGTGAGGAACTGGCTGAGATAGAAATGTACATAAATCACTATATCCATTTGAATTCCTTTTGTTCAGTTTATAAACAGAAAATCCTGGGACCACTCAGCAGCCAGGCATCAACTGTGGAGAGAGAAACTGTGAACGCTTCAGGCCAATGAGTTTTCTTCAGTATTCTGTGTCAGTCTGGATTATGTGCTCAAGTCCCTGGAGAGGGATGTGAACCACAACCATCTGACTCAGAGGCGAGGGTGTTGCCCACTGAGCCATGGCTGACTCTGTAACTGATTATAATCACCTCCTCTCTAATGTTAAGAATGATTCCAAACTGCATTTGTGAAGATACCTCAAGATTCGATCTTCTGGAATGTTAGTGTCTCTGTTTCCCCGCTAAATAAGACTGATATTGCAGGGTCCTGCCAAGGGTGAAAGAAAATAAAGACAAGACAAATCAGGATATTTGAATTTATTTAAATTTAAAATAAAAGTAACAATGAATAATGTCATTGTCTTCATTCCTGTATGTTGATCAGAATGAGCTGAAGGATCTGGGAGAGGTTCGGATTTTCCAGTTTGGATTTGACACGGATGTGTTCGGCATTGTATTTAGTGAAGATTACAAAAGTAAAGTTTTGGCTGCAACAGCGACAAGTGAGACTGCTGCAACAGTGCAAAGATTCCTGGAGATTGTGCTGAGCTCATGTACAGATATTGGTTTCAACAAAGATAAAATGCTGAAGGAGTTTTCCTTTCGTGACCAAGAAATAACGTGAGTATCCAGGGTAATGAAAAGGAATAAAACATTCAAGAATTGCCTCTCATCCTTTTGGAACAGGAGGAGGACATTCAGCACCTCAAGCCTGTCTGCTATTAGAATATTAGAAGTCTCTTTGTGACTTGAATGAAAAGTTTTTTTTTTTTTTAAACTTAATGGCCAAACAGGTTTATTCAAAGTCCTGAAGAAAGGTCATTGACCTGAAATGTTAACTCTGTTTCTAAACAGATTAGGCCTTTGTTCATTAGAGTTTAGAAGAATGAGGGGTGATCTTATTGAAACGTACAAGATTCTGAGAGGGATTGACAGGGTAGATGTTGAGAAGATGTTCCCACGAGTGGGGGAACCTTGAACTAGGGGATGTAGTTACAGAATAAGGGGACATTCATTTAAAGTTGAGATGTGAAGGGATTTCTTCCCTGAGGGTAGTGAATGTCTGGAATTCTCTACCCCAGAGAGTTGTGGAGGATAGATCGCTGAAAGTATTTGAAGAGGAGGTATAGATTTTTGAAATATCGGAGTTGAGGGCTATGAGGAGCTGGCACGAAAGAGGAGTTAAGACCAGAGGCAAATCAGCCATGATCTTATTGAATGGTGTGGCAGGCTTGAGGGGCTGAATGGCCTACTCTTAATTCTTATGTTCTCTCCACAGATGCTGCCAGACCTGCTGAGTATTTCCAGCATTTTCTGGTTTTATTTAAAAGTTTTTTTTTTAGGAACTGCTCAGATTTTTGCTGACCATTAAAAAAAAAAAGTTTGTTTTTAAAGATGCAGATACTTTTTCTGTGTAACTCCAGAGAAACAAATTTAGATAGTAATTAGTCTTTGTATATCAGCAGCATTTAGATATGCTGGTTAATAGAATGTCATATTTTTTTTTTAAAAAGGCTTTGGTCAGATTTGAACCTCATTGTAGAACCAGGCTGCATGTGTGAAAGTCATGCTTGAGTATCTTTTATTACTTCCATTCGCTTCACTGAAAAGGTTTCTCTTTTTTAATAAAGACAAAGTCAGATGTTGCTGGATTGTAAACAGCTTGTTGGATCTTAATATACTCATGGTAGGACTTTACTGTGTCTGAGTGCAGTGGGTTATTCAAATGGAGTAATTGTTACGTAGACAGACTAAGCAGCTCTTTAGCACTCAACAGTGTTAGAAGAATGACTAGTTAACTTATTCTTGATGGTGTTTGGTAAGGGAGGAATGTTGACTGGAACTCCTGGAAGAATTCCCTAGTCCTCTTCAAATAGTGCATTGTGTTCTTAATGTTCACTTGGATTACTGGATCAGGCAAATGGGACCTTTGGTTTAATGTAAACTTTCATACAGGTTTTGCAATTTGTAGAATCTTTAAAGCTTATTCCAATTAACACAGATCCACAGAATAGCTGCAATCTGCATCACACGTACACAGTCTGTCCTTATAAATTAGATCGCCTAGAGATTCCTTGGTTACTTTCATTTGATAAATATTCTGACTCTTTGTTGACAGTCAGCTGATGAATGCAGGACTACTTACGGTGCGAGATGTTGGAAGCTGGTGGCTTGCTATTCCAGGCGCTGGCCGATTTGTGAAATACTTTGTGAAAGGTAAGTTCCATCACAACCTCCTTGAGACGTTAACAGCTGCTTGTGCCTGTCTGGAGCATTGAACTTGGAGAAGGCTGCAGGTTGTTTTCTGGTGCAGTTTGGCTCTGAGTTAAAGGTCGATATTTTAATTGAAAATGTGTCAACATTGGCTCAGTGGTAGCACTCTTGCCTCTGCCTCAGAAGCCAGACACATGGGCAAATCCTCAGTTTGGTACTGAGGGAATATTATAGTATCCTTTTGGCTGAAATGTTAAACCAGGGTCCCATCTGCCCCTTCGACTGGATATAAAAGATTCCATGGCACAGTTCAAACAAATTTTCCTGCTGGCCTGACCAATATTTATTTTTAAAAAACAAAGACTTGCATTTATATAGTGCATTTCACAACCACTGGACTTTTTGAAGTGCTTTACAGCCAATGAATTACTTTTAAATTGTAGGCATTGTTGCAATGTAAGGAATACAGCAAACTCCCACAAACAGCAATGAGATAAATGACTAGATAATCTCTCTCTCTTTTTTGTGATGTCGATTGAGGGATAAATATTGGTCAGGATACAGGGGATAACTCCCCTGCTCGTCTTCGAAATAGTGCCATGGGATCTTTTACAGGGAGCAGATGGAGGGGGTGTGGGTGCCTCTTTTAAACGCTTCATCCAAAAAATGGCTTTCACTCAGTACTGCACTGGAATGTCAGCCTTGATTTTTGTGCCCAAGCCCTGGAGTGGGATTTGAACTTGGAATCTTGTGACTCAGAGGTGAGTGCTACCAATTCAGCCACTGCTGACAGACAACCACATCCCTCAACCAACATCACAAAAAAGATCAGTTCCGAAGAAGGGTCACTGACCAGAAACGTTAACTCTGCTTCTCTTTTCACAGATGCTGCCAGACCTGCTGAGTGGTTCCAGCATTTCTTGTTTTTATTTCAGATTTCCAGCATCTGCAGTATTTTGCTTTTATTATCACAAAAAAGATTGTCGTATTGCTGTTAGTCGGACCTTGCTTTGTGCAAATTGGTTGCCAGGCTTCCCTACAAAACAACAGTTGCTACCCTTTAAAAGCATTTCATTGGCTGTAAAGTGCTTTGGTTCGTGCTGAGAATGTGAACTTTTAGTTAGTTCTTTACTGAATACTTCTTAAAATGTTATTCAGGAAAATGATATATTAGAATGACATTTGAAATATGACAGTCCAGCTGCAGTGTGGAGTATGGCATGGTGCTGTTGGACATTATTTCAAATACAGAATGGTAGAATCCAGGTTTACATCAGACATTCTCTCAGCCTTGTGTCAGTGTTTTTCTGCTTTGGTTGGGAGGGATTACCAGGGTAGGTTGGCCTGGGTTTCTCTTAAATGTTGCTGAACGGTCACCTGCTAAAAGATAAACCCTCTGGTTACACATTACAGGTCGTAGAGCTGTTCTTGGCATGATCCGGAAATCTAAATACAATGAAGTTTTGCAGTCGGACCTAGAAACTCGGAAAGAAACCTCCACAGTCAAGTTAGGGATCCAGTATCACGTTCATGATATTATTGGAGCAGAGTTGGTGAAATGGTGATGTACCCCTTTAAGTTAAATCAATGTGCAGCATGTATGTGGAGTTAACTTGAACTTACTGGAAATTTGTCGTCTTAGGCTTCGATGAAACAGAACATTGAGCTATATGGACAAGGAACCTTCCTCTAGTTTAATTTCGAGTCTGTGCAGTTATCTGATCTCTGCATTCTAGGTTGGGAGGGAGCAAATGGGCCAGTATGCCTGATTGCTATTCAGTGACCCCTCTGGTAAATGTGTATGTCGACGCTGGCCGAGGCTGGAATCGGAACTCTGGCGTGTTGGTTGGTTTCTTGCTGCTCTGCTCTCTTTGTAAACTGCTGCAGAACCAGTAACCTATTCTAATGGGGAGAAGTAATGAACCTCAGGCAAGAGTCTCTTGGGAAAGAGGGGAAGGGAAAGCAAAGCAACTGCTTGGTGGGTGGTAGAAAGCTGCTATCCTGTAGCCACTGGCCATGCGCTGAATGGCAGAGGTCCTGGCGGAAGTTGCTTTCATCTCTTCATGGCTGGGGGGGAAATGATATACAACCTAAACAGGAAACATTTTAGGACAACCAAAAGGACTATAAATTAAATAGTTTACATATGGAATCTGTTTCAAAAATGTTAATCTATTTGATTTTAATTTCTTTTGTCATTTTAAAAATGGCAAGAGGATACTATAGACTGAATCCCATAAATCTTAAAGCACAGAAGGAGGCTGTCCTTCACACTAGCACTCGCTCTTTGAAAAAGTTATTTGCTTAGTCCTGTTGCTCTGCCTTTTCCTCATCCATAACCCTTTTAAGATGGTTTGTTTTTCAGATTCATCCACTTTCCCCTTTTATAAAAGCTGACATGAGGTGAAAGTGTTGAATTTCTATGTCCTGTTAACATTGGATTGCTGAGGGCTGTGAGAAGTCACACTTCATATTTTGTTTTTAAAAACAGTATCCCAACGACTACTGGAACCTTACTGCGCTTGAATGACACCTGACCCAAGGACCTTGACTGACTGAAAACCACCAGTTGGAACATGTTTGACGAGAATGTAATCAATACCAGGAGAAGATGCTGGGAAAAGGGAGCAATGAGGAAAGAGGCAGGAAAAAAGATAGACATTAAAAAAAAAATCTTCAGTATGTTGCTGAAGAATCTGATACGCTGAAATTAAACATTTCCATTATTAGTTATTTGCCAAGTCTGTGCAACTGGAACTAATTTATATATAAATATATGTTAAAATTTGACAAATTGGAGGTTTAAATGGGTTGTTAAATCGAATGAAATGTACTTTTATTTCCTTTTTTTGTGTACAGTGGGTGTGTTGGATTAAACCTGGAATACAGTGCTCGTGTAATAGAGAAAAAGATTGTACGAGTTGTACATGTGTATGCTCGATAAACTCTTGCAGTTAGTGTCTAAGTTGGAACATTTCAATAGCTAAAGGATTTGGGTGCAAGTTGCCACTCAGCTCTTAAACCATCCTGGGCATGAACAACTTTTACCATTTCATTACTTGGAGCTAGAGTTGGACCTCCTTTCTTGTCATTGGATTTGGAGGATCTTGCGGAGGTACCTCTGGTGGTACATCTCCAGTGCTTTGTGGTGTCCGCTGTAGGCTTCCTAAGTCTCTGAAGAATTATAGGACGCAGGGATCATTGCTGCCCAGTAAACTATGAGCTTAGTCTCTGGTGTTCCGCAACCCAACCTGCCCAACGTCAGGGCACTAATCACCCAAAACTAACTCCACTGGGTGGGACATGGCGTTTGCATGCCTGACACCAGACTCCCAACGCAGCTGTTCTACTCAGCACTTGGTCGCGGCAGGAGACTCCGAGGAGGACAGTGGAAACACTTTAGAGATGTTGTCAAAATATCCCTGAAGAGATCAAACATCTGTCGACTCGTAGGCATCCCTGGCTCATGACCATCCTAGTTGAAGAAAGCTCATTAGAGAACTTTGTCGGGAACATGTGGAACACTTCAAACACCACCTGCCCCTCATGGCAGAGTCTGCAGATCACGCATTGGAATAATTGGCCATCCCAACCCATCAAAACAGAGTGGAAGCAGAGTGAGCCCTAGGGCCTGCCTAAAAAGGAGGTGAGCTAGCGTACAAGTCCACAAGCCATTTATAAATCAAAAGAAAGCAAAAACCCAAATAGTATCAGGTTAAACGTAATCTTCTGTTGATGATTTATACATACATACACGACCAGGATATCTTACAAGAATGGGCCCAGGTCATTGACTGCAAATGTTGGGAACTTTGACCCTAAATGGAAATCTAGCATCTGGTCCATTAAAGGTTGACATCAGATTCTAATGAACATCATCTGCAAAGTGCCTTGTGAATCATGCCATGACTTCATATTGTACAGAATACTTGCTGGTTGTGTTTGTTAATATTTATTCATTAACCAAATAAATATTATTTCACTGAAGAGCATTATTGTGCTCTGTAATATATCTGTCCTCCAAATACTTAATACTTGCACTTTACTAGCCCCTTTAAATAAGGTGTCTCACAGTGAGGTATGTGGGTAACAAATGATGAGCTAGAAGAGATTAAGAAGCGAGAGAATAGGGAATTCATGGGAAAACGTCTTCAGCCAGAGTGTGGTGAGAATGTGAAACCTGTGCCCACGTGGAGTAGCCGAGGCAAATAGTATGCATGGATTTGAGGGGAAACTAGCTAAACACGTGAAGGCAAAAGGAATAGAAGGATATGCTGATAGGGGGAGATGAAGAGGAATGGGAGGTTTAGGGCGTAAACACTGGCATAGACAAGGTGGGCCGATTGGCCAGCTTCTGTGCTATAAATTCTATGAAAGTTGAACAGAAGCTTGGTTGAAGAGGTGGGTGCTGAGGAGGTTTTAAAGGGTGTGAGGAAGATATTTTATAGATTAGGACCTAGGTTATTGAAGTCTGTGCTGCCAATGAGGCAAAACCAAGGTTATGGAGGGATTTGAAAACAAGGATGAGAATTTTAAAGTCAAGATGTTGCCTGACTGAGAGCCAATGTTGGTCAGTGAGCACAGGGGTGATAGGAAAACAGGACTTGGTGTGAAATAAAAACAAGAAATGCTGGAACCACTCAGCAGGTCTGGCAGCATCTGTGGAAAGAGAAGCAGAGTTAATGTTTCGGGTCAGTGACCCTTTGGAACTGACAAATATTAGAAGTGTCAAAGGTTATAAGCAAGTGAGCCGGGGGTGGGGCAAGAGATAACAAAAGAGAAGGTGTAGATTGGACAAGGCCACATAGCTGACCAAGAGGTCATGGAGCAAAGGCAAACAATATGTTAATGGTGTGTTGAAAGACAAAGCATAGTACAGAATAGGGTGTTAACGAGCTGAAGATTGAGCAGCAGCAAGTACAAACATGAAAAAAAACAGTGGGTAAGCAAACTGAACAAACTACAATGAAATGAAATAAACAAAAGAAAAAAAATGTAAAAAATAAAAGTAAAATGGGGGGCCCGTCATGCTCTGAAATTATTGAACTCGATGTTCAGTCCGGCAGGCAGTAGTGTGCCTAATCGGAAAATGAGATGCTGTTCCTCGAGCTTGCGTTGATGTTCAGTGGAACAGTGCAGCAAGCCAGGATAGAGATGTAAGCATGAGAGCAGGGGGCAGAGTTGAAATGGCCAGCAACCGGAGGCTCAGGGTCCTGCTTGCGGACTGAGTGGAGGTGTCCTCAACCGAGGATTCCCCCCCACTGTTGTTGACAGGGCCCTCAACCGTGTCCGGCCCATTTCCCGCACCTCTACCCTCACCCCTTCCCCTCCCTCCCAGAACCGTGACAGGGTTCCCCTTGTCCTCACTTTCCGACCCCATCAGCCTCCATATCCAAAGAATCATCCTCCGCCATTTCCGCCACCTCCAGCGTGATGCCACTACCAAACGCATCTTCCATCCCTTCCCCTGTCAGCATTCCGAAGGGATCGTTCCCTCTGCGACACCCTGGTCCACTCCTCCATTACCCCCACCACCTCGTCCCCGTCCCAGGGCACCTTCCCCTGCAATCGCAGGATGGTGTAATACCTGCCCATTACCTCCTCTCTCCTCACTATCCCAGGCCCCAAACGCTCCTTTCAGGTGAAGCAGCGATTTACTTGTACTTCTTTCAATGTATTCGCTGCTCACAATGTGGTCTCCTCTACATTGGGAGACTGGGTGACCGCTTTGCGGAACATCTCCGCTCAGTCCGCAAGCAGGACCCCGAGCGTCCGGTTGCTGGCAATTTCAACACTCTCCCCTGCTCTCATGCTCACATCTCTATCCTGGGATTGCTGCAGTGTTCCACTGAACATCAACGCAAGCTCGAGGAACAACATCTCATCTACCGATTAGGCACACTACAGCCTGCCGGACTGAACATTGAGTTCAATAATTTCAGAGCATGACAGCCCCCCCATTTTACTTTCATTTTTAGTTATTTTTTCTTTTTTTTTACATTTTTTACAATTGTTTTTTGCATTTATTTCATTTCATCTTAGTTTGTTCAGTTTGCTTACCCGCTGTTTTTTTCAGGTTATTTTTCAGGTTTGCACTTGCTGCTCTTCAATATTCAGTGTATTCACACCTAATCTGTACTAATGCTTTGTCTTTCAACACACCATTGACATATTGTTTGCCTTTGCTCCGTGACCTTTTGGTCAGCTATGTGGCCTGGTCCAATCTGCACCTTCTCCTTTGTTATCTCTTGCCCCACCCCCACCTCACTTGCTCATAATCTGTGACTTTTCTAATATTTGTCAGTTCGAAGAAGGGTCACTGACCCGAAACGTTAACTCTGCTTCTCTTTCCACAGATGCTGCCAGACCTGCTGAGTGATTCAGCATTTCTTGTTTTTGTTTCAGATTTCCAGCATCCGCAGTATTTTGCTTTTATTTTAGGTCATGGAGCAATGTGCCCTTGTCCAATCTACACCTTCTCCTTTGTTATCTCTTGCCCTACCCCCGGCTCACTTGCTTATAACCTTTGACATTTCTAATATTTGCTAGTTCCAAAGAAGGGTCACTGACCCGAAACATTAACTCTGCTTCTCTTTCCACAGATGCTGCCAAGATCTGCTGAGTGGTTCCAGCATTTCTTGTTTTTATTTCAGATTTCCAACATCTGCAGTATTTTGCTTTTAGGACTTGGTGTGAGTTTGGACCTGGGCATCAGAATTTGAGATGGCACAAAGGATAGAATGTGGGAGACCAGCCAGGAGTGCATGGGAATAGTCAAGTGTAGAGGTAATAATGGCATCAATGAAGGTTTCAGCAGCAGATGAGCTGAGACAGAGGTGGAGTTGGATAAGGATAAGCTTTGTGACAATGATTGCTAGCCGAGTACCTCCGGAAGCTGCCGATCCCGGCTCCGCCACTCTCCGGAAATAGCCGAGTACTTCCGGAGGCTGCCGAACAGGCGTTGACGGTCTCCGGAAATAGCCGAGTTTCTCCGGAAGCTGCCGATCACGGCTCCGCCACTCTCCGGAAATAGCCGAGTACTTCCGGAGGCTGCCGAACAGGCGTTGACGGTCTCCGGAAATAGCCGAGTTTCTCCGGAAGCTGCCGATCACGGCTCCGCCCCTCTCCGGAAATAGCCGAGTACGTCCGGAAGCTGCCGAGCGGCCGGCTGGACGGAGCGCGCTGGGCCATCGGGAGGAATCGATTAGTTTCCAGTTTGTTCCATTAACCGACATTAACGCAATCGATATCGATTACAGCAGCGCAGTCGGAGAGTGTGAAGATGAGGGGAGATGTGAGGATATTGCTGGTGGGAGAACGTGAGTAAAATATAGTGAGGGAGAGTGAGGGGAAAGTACAGGAGGGACAGAGGGAGAGGAAAGAGACTGGGGGACGGGAGGTGGGAGAGGACTGGGAGAGTGGGGGGGAGAGGGAGAGTGGGAGAGGGAGGGAAGAGTGGGAGTGGGGGGGGAAGAGTGGGAGTGGGGGGGGAAGAGTGGGAGTGGGGGGGGAAGAGTGGGAGTGGGGGGGGAAGAGTGGGAGTGGGGGGGGGAAGAGTGGGAGTGGGGGGGGGAAGAGTGGGGAGTGGGGGGGGGAAGAGTGGGAGTGGGGGGGGGAAGAGTGGGAGTGGGGGGGGGAAGAGTGGGAGTGGGGGGGGGAAGAGTGGGAGTGGGGTGGGAAGAGTGGGAAAGAGTGGGAGTGGGGGGGGGAAGGAGTGGGAGTGGGGGGGGGAAGAGTGGGAGTGGGGGGGGAAGAGTGGGAGTGGGGGGGGGAAGAGTGGGAGTGGGGGGGGGAAGAGTGGAGTGGGGGGGGGGAAGAGTGGGAGTGGGGGGGGGGAAGAGTGGGAGTGGGGGGGGGAAGAGTGGGAGTGGGGGGGGGAAGAGTGGGAGTGGGGGGGGAAGAGTGGGAGTGGGGGGGGGGAAGAGTGGGAGTGGGGGGGGAAGAGTGGGAGTGGGGGGGGGAGAGACTGGGGGAGAGGGACTCGGGGGAGAGGGAGGGAGGGACTGGGAGAGTGGGGGGAGGGACTGGGGAAGTGGGGGAGGGAGGTGGGGGGGAGGGACTGGGGAAGTGGGGGGAGGGAGTGGGGGGAGGGACTGGGGAAGTGGGGGGAGGGACTGGGAAGTGGGGGGAGGGAAGTGGGGGGAGGGACTGGGGAAGTGGGGGGAGGGAAGTGGGGGGGAGGGACTGGGAAGTGGGGGGAGGGAGGTGGGGGGAGGGACTGGGGAAGTGGGGGGAGGGAAGTGGGGGGGAGGGACTGGGGAAGTGGGGGGAGGGAAGTGGGGGGAGGAGGTGGGGGGGGAGGGACTGGGGAAGTGGGGGGAGGGAGGTGGGGGAGGGACTGGGGAAGTGGGGGAGGGAGTGGGGGGGAGGGACTGGGGAAGTGGGGGGGAGGGAGTGGGGGGGGGGGAGTGGGGGGGAGGGAGTGGGGGGGAGGGACTGGGGAAGTGGGGGGAGGGAGGTGGGGAGAGGGAGTGGGGGAGAGGGAGTGGGGGGGAGGGACTGGGGAAGTGGGGGGAGGGAGGTGGGGAGAGGGAGTGGGGGGGAGGGACTGGGAAGTGGGGGAAGGGACTGGGGAAGTGGGGAGAGGGAGTGGGAGAGGGAGTGGGGGGGAGGGACTGGGGAAGTGGGGGGAGGGAGGTGGGGAGAGGGAGTGGGGGGGAGGGACTGGGGAAGTGGGGGGAGGGACTGGGAAGTGGGGGGAGGGACTGGGGAAGTGGGGAGAGGGAGTGGGGGGGGGGAGGGACTGGGGAAGTGGGGAGAGGGAGTGGGGGGGAGGGGACTGGGGAAGTGGGGAGAGGGAGTGGGGGGGAGGAAGTGGGGGGAGGGAGTGGGGGGGGGGAGGAAGTGGGGGGAGGGAGTGGGGGGGAGGGACTGGGAAGTGGGGGGAGGGAGGTGGGGAGAGGGAGTGGGGAGAGGGAGTGGGGGGGAGGGACTGGGGAAGTGGGGGGGAGGGACTGGGGAAGTGGGGGGAGGGAGGTGGGGAGAGGAGTGGGGGGGAGGAAGTGGGGGGAGGGAGTGGGGGGGAGGGACTGGGGAAGTGGGGGGAGGGAGGTGGGGACTGGGGAAGTGGGGGGAGGGACTGGGGAAGTGGGGGGAGGGAGTGGGGGGGAGGGACTGGGAAGTGGGGGGAGGGAGGTGGGGAGAGGGAGTGGGGGGAGGGACTGGGGAAGTGGGGACAGTTGACGTAACAAAATTGAATAAGAAATGTTGACATGCTCCCATCAGCTTCCTGATTCTCTTCCCAGCCAAAGTCTGCAACCCTGTGTTTCCCGCACCGATCACTGACTAGTGATCAGGGGTGAGATCGCTGACGCTTTTACTTTATTCTAGTTCATCAGGGCTGAAGTTAATTGAAACATCCCGCATTGCCAACATTGAGCTGGGATCAAGTCTGGCTTTTGTCACAACAGTGACTACACTCGGCCGTAAAGCACTTTGGGACATCCTAAGGATGTGAAAGATACTATATAAATACAGGTCTTTGTGTCTTTCAGTAACTTGCTCTGTGAACCCACTGAGCCATTGGGGGAGCACAAAAACTTTTTTGTTTCAACTTCAAAAAAAAAGTGTAATTGGTTTATTATGGGTGTGTTGGGTCTAAACTGAGGTTTAAACTATCTCTCATGAAAGCATAAGCTGTAATTAGGGTAATGCATGCTCCTTGGGTTCAGCAATTAATGTCTCTCTCCTCTCCTTATGCAGCTAAAGTTGGCAAAACGTCACTGATCATGTCCCTGGTAAGCGAGGAGTTTCCCGAGGAGGTGAGTCTGGGTTTTATTACAGGGTGTTCTGTTACATTGCCCACGCTTCCACCAGTTTTTTTCACCTGGAGGCTCTGCATTTATTGAAGCATGTGTTCCACAAGTAACAGCTGTTACCTGACACCCTCACCCCTCTCCACCCCCCCCCCGCCAAGACACACCATATCCATTCCTGCCGCTGTCTGTTGGTGGTGGAGGGAATGAATGTTTGTAGATGGGGTGCCAATCAAGTGGTCTGCTTTGTTCTGGATGGTGTTGAGCTTGGGTTGCATCTGAGCGGGACCGGGACTAATTTCCTCAGGGGGGTGTTTGCTAGTGCTGTCGGGGAGGGTTTAAACTAGAATGGCAGGGAGATGGGAATCTGAGCAGGGAGACAGAAGAGAGGGAAACAAGGATAGAAATGAAAGACAGAAAGGTAAGAAGCAAAAGTGGGAGGCAGAGAAAACAAGGGTGAGAAACAAATGGGGCCGTAGTGCAAAATAAAGCTAAGATGACTACCAATGTTAAAAAGACAAGTCTAAAGACATTGTGTCTTAATGCGCAGAGCATTCACAGTAAGGTAGATGAATTAACAGCGCAAATAGATGTAAACGGTTATGATATAGTAGCGATTACGGAGACATGGCTGCAAGGTGACCAAGGATGGGAACTGAATATTCAGGGGTATTCAATATTTAGGAAGGACAGGCAAAAAGGGAAAGGAGGAGGGGCAGTGTTGTTCGTAAAGGAGAAAATCAATGCAATAGTGAAGAAGGATATTGGCTCAGAAAATCATGATGTGGAATCTGTATGGGTGGAGCTAAGAAACACCAAGGGGCAGAAAACGGTGGGGGTTGTCTATAGACCCCCAAACAGTAGTGGAGATGTAAGGGATGGCATTAAACAGGAAATTAAAGATGCATGCAATGAGGGTACAACTGTAATCATGGGTGACTTTAATCTACATATAGATAGGCCAAATCAAATTAGCAATAATACTGTGGAGGAGGATTTCCTGGAGTGTGTACTGGACGGTTTTTTAGACCAATACGTTGAGGAGCCAACTAGAGAACAGGCTATAAATAAAAACAAGAAATGCTGGAACCACTCAGCAGGTCTGGCAGCATCTTTAGTTTAGAGATACAGCACTGAAACAGGCCCTTCGGCCCATCGAGTCTGTGCCGACCATCAACCACCCATTTATACTAATCCTACACTAATCCCATATTCCTACCACATTCCCACCTGACCCTATATTTCCCTACCACCTACCTATACTAGGGACAATTTATAATGGCCAATTTACCTACCGACCTGCAAGTCTTTTGGCTTGTGGGAGGAAACCGGAGCACCCGGAGAAAACCCACGCAGACGCAGGTAGAACTTGCAAACATCACACAGGCAGTACCCAGAATTGAACCCGGGTCACTGGAGCTGTTAGGCTGCGGTGCTAACCACTGCGCCACTGTGAAAAGAGAAGCAGAGTTAACGTTTCGGGTCAGTGACCCTTCTTCGGAACTGACAAATATTAGAAAGGTCACAGGTTATAAGCAAGTGAGGTGGGGGTGGGGCAAGAGATAACAAAGGAGAAGGTGTAGATTGGACCAGGCCACATAGCTGACCAAAAGGTCATGGAGCAAAGGCAAACAATATGTTAATGGTGTGTTGAAAGACAAAGCATTAGTACAGATTAGGTGTTAATGCACTGAATATTGAACAGCAGCAAGTGCAAACCTGAAAAAAACAGTCTATCCTTGACTGGGTATTGTGCAATGAGAAAGGATTAACAATCTTTTTGTGCGGTGTTCCTTGGAGAGGAGCGACCATAACATGATAGAATTCTTCATTAAGATGGAGAGTGAAGTTGTTGAATCCGAAACTAAGGCCCTGAATCTAAATAAAGGAAACTACGAAGGTATGAGGCATGAGTTGGCTATGGTAGATTGGGGAACTTTACTAAAAGTGACGGTGGATAGGCAATGGATAATATTTAAAGAACGTGCGCATGAGTTACAACAATTAATCATTCCTGTCTGGTGCAAAAATAAAACCAGAAAGGTGGCTCAACTGTGGCTTACAGAAGAAATTAGGGTTAGTATTAGATACAAAGAGGAGGCATATAAAATTGCCAGAAAAAGCTGAAAGTCTGAGGATTGGGAGCAATGTAGAATTCAGCAAAGGAGGACAAAGAGGTTGATTAAGCGGGGGAAATAGAGTATGAGGGTAAACCTGCGGGGAACATAAAAACTGACTGTAAAAGCTTTTATGAATATGTGAAGAGAAAAAGATTCATGAAGACAAATGTAGGTGCCTTACAGTCAGAAACGGGGGAAATTATAATGGGGAACAAAGAACTGGCAGAACAATTGGTTCTGTCTTCACAGAGGAGGATACAAATAACCTCCCAGAAATGTTAGAGAACCAAGGGTCTAATGAGGGGGAGGAACTGAAGGAAATCAGTGTTGGTAAAAAAAAAAATAGTGGTAGGGAAATTAGTGGGGTTAAAGGCTGACAAATCCCCAGGGCCAGATAATCTACATCCCAGAGTACTAAAGGAAGTGGCCCTGGAAATAGTGGATGCATTGGTGGTCATCTTTCAAAATTTATAGACTCTGGAGCAGTTCCTACAGATTGGAGGGTGGCAAATGTAACCCCACTATTTAAAAAAGGAGGGAGAGAAAAAACAGGGAATTACAGACCAGTTAGCCTTACATCAGTAGTGGGGAAAATGCTAGAGTCTATTATAAAGGATGTGATAGAACACCTGGAAAGCATAAACAGGATTGGGCAAAGTCAGCATGGGTTTACGAAAGGGAAATCATGCTTAACAAATCTACTGGAGTTTTTTGAGGATGTAACGAATAGAATAGATAGGGGAGAACCAGTGGGTGTGGTGTATTTGGATTTTCAGAAAGCTTTTGATAAGGTCCCACATAAGAGGTTAGTGTGCAAAATTAAAGCACATGGGATTGGGGGTAATATACTGGCATGGATTGAGAATTGGTTGACAGACAGGAAACGGAGAGTAGGAATAAACAGGTCTTTTTCTGGGTGGCAGGCATTGAATAGTGGGGTACCGCATGGATCAGTGCTTGGGCCCCAGCTATTCACAAAATTTATTAATGACTTGGGTGAGGGAACTAAATGTAACATTTCCAAATTTGCAGATGACACAAAGCTGGGTGGGAATGTGAGCTGTGAGGAGGATGCAAAGAGGCTCCAATATGATTTGGACAAGTTGAGTGAATGGGCAAATACATGGCAGATGCAATATAACGTGGATAAATGTGAGGTTATCCACTTTGGTTGTAAAAACAGAAAGGCAAATTATTATCTGAATGGTGATAAATTGGGAAAGGGAGAGGTGCAACGCGACCTGGGTGTCCTTGTACACCAGTCGCTTGAAAGCAAGCATTCAGGTGCAGCAAGCAATTAGGAACGGGAATGGTATGTTGACCTTCATTGCAAGAGGATTTGAGTACAGGAGCAAGGATGTCTTACTGCAGTTATACAGGACCTTGGTGAGACCACCTCTGGAGTATTGTGTGCAGTTATTGGTTCATTTCCTTCTGCACCTCTTCCAGGGCCTGATCCAAGGTGAGTGGTGGCGACCTACGACTTCTGATAAACTCTTTAGTTTCTTCCAAAGTTGTGTAACGGTAGTTGTCCTGTTCTATTGAGGCCTTATCTGAGGAAGGATGTTCTTGCTATGGAGGGAGTGCAAAGAAGATTTACTAGGCTGATCCCTGGGATGGCAGGATTGACGTATGAAGAGAGATTGATTCGACTAGGCCTATATTCACTGGAGTTTAGAAGAATGAGAGGGGATCTCATAGAAACCTATAAAATTCTAACAGGACTAGACAGGCTAGATGCAGGGAGGATGTTCCCGATGGCTGGGGAGTTCAGAACCAGGGGTCACAGTCTCAGGATACAGGGTATGCCATTTAGAACCGAGATGAGTAGAAATTTCTTCACTCAGAGAGTGGTGAACCTGTGGAATTCTCTACCGCAGAAGGCAGTGGAGTCCAAGTCATTAAATATATTCAAGAAGGAGATAGATATATTTCTTAATGCCAAAGGGATCAAGGGATATGGGGAGAAAGCAGGAACAGGGTACTGAATTAGACGATCAGCCATGACCTTTTTTGAATGGTGGAGCAGGGCCGAATGGCCTTTTCCTGCTCCTATTTTCTATGTTTCTATGAGCTTCCTGAGTGTTGTTGGATCTGCACTCGTCCAGGCAAGTGGAGAGTATTCCAGCACACTCCTGACTTGTGCCTTGTAGATGGTGGATAGGCTTTGGGGTGTCAGGAGGTGAGTTACTTAACAAAGAATTCCTAGCCTCTGACCTGCTTTTGTAGCCACAGTATCTATGTGGCTGGCCCAGTTCAGTTTCTGGTCAATGGTAACCCACAGGATGTTGATGGTGGGGGATTCAGCGATGGTAATACCATTGAATGTCAAGGGGCGATGGTTAAATTCCTAAATGGAGATGGTCACTGTCTGGCACTTGTGTGACGTGAATGTTACTTGCCACTTGTCAGCCCAAGCCTGAATGTTGTCCAAGTCTTTCTGCATGTGGGCACAGACTGCTTCAGTATCTGAAGATGATGCTCTGATAATGCAACCTTCCACGACAGCGCTTCTGATATGTCTTCCTTTTTCCTCAACTGAGGATTACCCCTCACTGTGATTGACAGGGCCCTCAACCGTGTCCGGCTCATTTCCCGCACCTCTACCCTCACTCCTTCCCCTCCCTCCCAGAAGGTGACAGGGTTCCCCTTGTCCTCACTTTCCACCCCATCAGCCTCCATATCCAAAGGATCATCCTCCGCCATTTCCGTCACCTCCAGCGTGATGCCACTACCAAACGCATCTTCCCCTCCCTTCCCCTGTCAGCATTCCGAAGGGATCGTTCCCTCCGCGACACCCTGGTCCACTCCTCCATTACCCCCACCACCTCGTCCCCGTCCCAGGGCACCTTCCCCTGCAATCGCAGGAGGTGTAATACCTGCCCATTTACCTCCTCTCTCCTCACTATCCCAGGCCCCAAACACTCCTTTCAGGTGAAGCAGCGATTTACTTGTACTTCTTTCGATATAGTATACTGTATTCGCTGCTCACAATGTGGTCTTCTCTAAATTGGGGAGACCAAGCGCAGACTGGGTGACCACTTTGCGGAACATCTCTGCTCAGTCTGCAAGCAGGACTCCGAGCTTCCGGTTGCTTGCCATTTCAACACTCCCCCCTGCTCTCATGCTCACATCTCTGAGCTGGGATTGCTGCAGTGTTCCAGTGAACATCAACGCAAGCTTGAGGAACAGCATCTCATTTACCGATTAGCCACACTCCAGCCTGCCGGACTGAACATTGAGTTCAATAATTTCAGAGCATGACGGGGCCCCCCATTATACTTTTATTTTTCGTTATTTTTTTCTTTTTAAAATTTTTTTTGTGTTTATTTTATTTCATCTTAGTTTGTTCAGTTTGCTTACCCGCTTTTTTTCATGTTTGTACTTGCGGCTGTTCAATTTTCAGTCCGTCAACGCCCTATCTGTACTAATGCTTTGTCTTTCAACACACTATTAACATATTGTTTGCCTTTGCTCCACGACCTTTTGGTCAGCTATTCTGTGACCTTGTCCTATCTGCACCTCCTTTGTTATCTCTTGCCCCACCCCTGTTTTACTTGCTTATAACCTTTCACCTTTCTAATATTTGCCAGTTCTGAAGAAGGGTCACTGACCTGAAACGTTAACTCTGCTTCTCTCTCCACAGATGCTGCCAGACCTGCTGAGTATTTCCAGCATTTCTTGTTTTTATTTCAGATTTACAGCATCCGCAGTATTTTGCTTTTATTTCAGTATCTGAGTTGTGAATGGTACTGAACACTGTGCAATCATCAGTGAATATCCCTGCATGAAGAATGGTCACTAACACAAGGTGTCAGAAGCAGCCAGTGCCTGAGGAACTTGCTGATTACCCCAGTAAGAGTCCCTGCCTTTGGGCGAAGATTTGGAATGGGAGCTTCCTTATTTCATGAGATATTGTAGCTGTATTTGCTTTCCTGTGTTGAAAGGGCTGGGAGCTCTGAAAACACTATATACTGTAAATGTGTGATTGCTGATAAAGAGCAGCATTTCTGTCCCAAGAGGTACTTGGCTGGTATTCAAGTGTAAGAGGCTGAGATACATACTCTTTGTATTTACTCTCTGAGATTGCGCAGTCCTGTGGATTGCCTAATACACTGCAGCATGTTATTTATTTTGGCTTATCAAAGTGTAGTGTAATTGAAACAGTAGACAGGATATTTCTATTCAGTTGGTTCCCCTCTGGGATTGGAACAACGACTTCTTCCTTCATGGTGGGGCAGGCCAGAAAGCGGGTCTCCTTGTCTTCCTCACGGCCCCTCTTCAGCAGCTGATGAGCTGAAGGACTGGACAGGACTCGACATCTACAATTTTAGAGGGAAAAAAGTTTGCTTCCTTTAACAGAATCCTCCCGTTTCTCTGTGGTGATCAGACTGGCTTTTGCATCTTGTCAGCTGTAGCACTGAGGGGGGAAAGTGAGCACGCAGTGAGGGGCGCGCATTGGGCAGGCAGTGGTGGGGGGGAGTGAGCATGTCGTGGGGCAAACAGCAAGGGAGCATGAGATGAGGGCCACGCTGGGCATGCAGTGAAGGGGCAAGAGTGCATGGACTGAGCGGCGCCAGCTGGGCATGCAGCGGGAATGGGGGGGGGAAGCGAGCACACAGTGAGGGGCACACAGCAAGGGAGCATGAAACGAGCGGCACACTGGGCATGCAGCGAGAGGGGAATTTACACCTTGAAATGTACTTGCCACTGTTGAGAGGCAAATTGCAAAACTGTTCAGGAGCAGGTTTAAGCTATGATCTGAGGACAAAGACGATATCCGGTCAGGTACTGAGATGAAGGAAGCAGTGTATTGGTGAGGATCATAAAAATGCACTTTTTTTGTAATAATTTAACCTTTGGTTTCCATTGTGAGAATGTAGCAGGTGGGATTTATGGTCAGTATTTAAAAATATATATAACTATTGTCTTCATGAAGTCTTCTCTGCTGAAGGTGTTGATTCCCAGCCTGGAATTCCGTCCAGTGCTTTCTCAAGTAGCCGTTATTCACGTGTGAGCTGAGTCCATGTTTAGCGGCCACCTGACTTTAGTGCGCACGGAAGCCGATGCAGACTCTCTCAGCCATGACTCAGCGGGTAGCACTCTCACCTTAGAGTCTGAAGGTTGTGGGTTTAAGTCCCACTCCAGAGACTTGAGCACAAAATCAAGGCTGACACTCCCAGTGCAGTACTGAGGGAGTGCTGCGCTGTCAGAGGTGCCGTCTTTTGGATGAGACGTTAGTCTGCCTCTTGGGTGGATGTAAAAGATCCCATGACACTATTTGAAGAAGAGCAGGACAGTTCTCCCCAACGTTTATCTGTCAGTCAACACCCTAAAACAGATACCTGATTATTTGCTTCATTGCTTTTTGTGGGATCTTGCTGTGTGCAAATTGGCTGCCGCATTTCCTACATTACAACAGTGACTACACTTCCAAAGTACTTCACTGGCTGTAAAAGGTTTTGGGATGTCCTGAGGTCCTGGCCACACAGCCAGTAGGGATCATTGAGTAACAGTTACCTCTGCCTGACCTTTCCCTGACCCAGTCCACCGTAGCCAATTGTTCTGTCCCTACTGGTGCCCTTGGCTGAGATAGGATAGTCTTGGAATGGCACCTGAGACTACTGGTGGTGCTGTAACCTGTGCAGCCATTGGGACAAGCCAGCATGTTCTAACAGCTTTTATTTAAGGAACCAAAGGTCATCGTCACTGCTAAAATAAAACAATCTCACGATGTGGCAATTGCTGTTCACCGTGACCGTCTCTTTAAACAAAGGTCATTCACATCCTTAGTGCTGGGATAGTGGACACAGAGTTGGCTGACCCTCTCACTTGTGAATGTTCAAATAATTCCCTGTATTTCTGTTTCTTAGGTGCCAGCACGTGCTGAGGAGATCACCATCCCTGCAGACGTCACTCCAGAGAGAATTCCCACTCACATCATCGACTACTCAGGTACAGGATCTGCCCCTGTTGTTCAGAGTCGCACCCTGGAAATGTAATTGGCAATACTGTCTTTAATGTTGCATTGAAGTATTTATGATGTCAGCTGTGGCTCAGTGAGTAGCACACTCACCTCTGAGTCAGAAGGTTGTGGTTCAAGTCCCACTCCAGAGACTTGAGCACAAAATCTAGGTTGACACTCCAATGCAGTACTGAGGGAGTGCTGCACTACCGGAGGTGCCATCTTTGGAAGGGACATTAAACTGAAGCCCCATATACCCCCTCAGGTGGACGTAAAAGATACCATGACAGTATTTTGAAGAACAGAGGAGTTCTTCCCAGTCTCCTAAACAATGTTTATCCCTTAACCAGCATCACTAAAAACGGATGATTTCATTGCTATATCTGTCACCTTGCTGTGTGCAAATTGGCTGCTGTATTTTCCTACAGTACAAGTGACTGTCGAGCATTAGGGTACAATCTGAAGTGGCCGTTCTTCATATTGAAGCTGAGACAGTGTGCACCACTACACTACTCAAGGATGACTGACATTAAGCCTGATGCTTGATAGTGGAGCAGGAATCCTGTTTTCTCTGCCCACCTTTTCCTAGTCCAGAGTCTATTGTCGTGCCCTGAGCTTTGACTCCACTGCGATCAGCTAACCTAGGGCAGCCTGAAGATTAAACTCCTGGTGTGAGCCAAAGTGAAAACCAGCTGGACTACAGGGAGAGCCTTAAGGCCCTGCTTGGTAACCCAATTCATCCAGTTCTTGAGAATGGTGCATTGGTGCCCGAGCCTTTCCCAGTGCAGGCTTGGTGCCTTTCATCATCATACTATTGAATTCCATATTTGGTTTGAAAGCAACATACTCCAGTCCCAAACAAGAATCTTGAACTTAAAGCCAATTACATAGGTATAAGGGGAGAGAGAGCTGGCTACGGTTGATTGGGTAAATAGACTAAAAGGTATGGTGTTAATCGTGGGAAGCATTTAAAGAAACAATTCAAAATGTTCAACAGAAATACATCCATTAAAAAACAAAAACTCAGTGAGAAAGACCCACCCGTGGCTCACTCAGGAAGTTACGGATAGAATTAGATTAAAAGAAGAGGCTTGTAATGTTGCAAAGAATAGTAGTAAGTCTGAGGATTGGGAGTGTTTTAGAAACCAGCAAAGGACGACCAAAAAGTTGATAAGGGGGAAGAAAAGAATATTAGAGTAACTAGCGAGAGATATAAAAACAGTAAGAGCTCTTTCTAGTTTAGTTTAGTTTAGTTTAGAGATACAGCACTGAAACAGGCCCTTCGGCCCACCGAGTCTGTGCCGACCATCAACCACCCATTTATACTAATCCTACACTAATCCCATATTCCTATCACATCCCCACCTGTCCCTATATATTTCCCTACCACCTACCTATACTAGGGGCAATTTATAATGGCCAATTAACCTATCAACCTGCAAGTCTTTGGCATGTGGGAGGAAACCGGAGCACCCGGAGGAAACCCACGCAGACACAGGGAGAACTTGCAAACTCCGCACAGGCAGTACCCAGAATCGAACCCGGGTCCCTGGAGCTGTGAGGCTGCGGTGCTAACCACTGCGCCACTGTGCCGCCCCAGTATATAAAAGAGAGTAGGTAAAATGTTGATCCTTTAGAGGCAGAGACAGGAGAAATTATCATGCAGAACCAGGAAATGGCAGAGATGATGAACAAATATTTTGCATCTTTCTTCACAGTAAAAGCCAGAACTTTCATTCCAGAAATAAAGGGAAACCAAGGGGCTAATAAGAGTGAGGAATTTCAGGTAATTGATATAAGCAGAGAAAAGGTGTTGGAGAAACTTAAGGGACTAAAAGCCGACAAATCCCCAGGACCTGATGGCCAACATCCTAGGATTCTAAAAGAGGTGGCTGCAGAGATAGTGGATGCACTGGTTATGATTTTCCAAAATTCCCTAGGTTCTAGAATGGTCCCAGCATATTGGAAGTTAGTAAATATAACAACACTATTCAAGAAAGGAGGGAGAGAGAAAACCGGTAACTACAGGCCAGTTAACTTGACACCAGTTTGTCGGGGGAAGTGCTGGAATCTACCATTAAGGAAGCCTTAACAGGGCACTCAGAAAATCATAGTGTGATCAGACAAAGTCAACATGGTTTTTTTTTAAGGGAAATCATGTTTGATGAATTTAATCGTGTTTTGAGGATGTAACTAGTGGGGTAGATAAAGGTGAGCCAGTAGATGTATATACTTGGATTTTCAAAAGGCATTCGATAAGGTGCCACATAAAAGCCTAATATGCAAGATAAGGGCTCATGGAGTTGGGGGTGATACATTAGCATAGTTGGAGGATTGGATAACGAACAAGAAGCAGAGAGTGGGGATAAATGGGGCACTTTCAAGTTGGCAGTCTGTAACTAGTGGAGTGCTGCAAAGATCAGTGCTGGGGCCTCAGCTATTTACAATCTATATTAATGACTTAGACAAAGAGACCGAGAGCCATATATCTAAGTTTGCTGACGATACAATGGTAGGTGGCAATGTAAGCAATGAAGAGGACACAGAGAGGCTGCAAAGAGATATAGGCAGATTAAGTGAGTGGGTAACAAGGTGAGACTTGGGTGTACTCATACAAGGAACACAAAGTTAGCATGCAGGTATAGCAAGCAGTAAGGAAAGCAAATGGCTTGGTGGCCTTTATTGCAAGGGAATTGGAATACATGAATAAGGAAGTCTTAGTGCAATTGTACAGGGCTTTAGTGAGACCACACCTGGAATACTGTGTGCAGTTTTGGTTTCCATACCTAAGGAAGGATATATTTGCAATGGAGGCTGTACAGCAAAGGTTCACTAAATTGGTCCCTGGGATGAGGGGGTTGTCCTATGATGAGAGGCTGAGTAAACTGGGCCTATAGTCTCTGGAATTTAGAAGATTAAGAGGTGATCTCATTGAAACAAACAAGATTCTTAGGGAGCTTGACAGGGTAGACACTGAGAGGTTGTTTCCCCTGGCTGGGGAATCTAGAACATGGGGACACAATCTCAGCATTAGGGTTCAATCATTTTAGGACTGAGATGAAGAGAAATTTCTTCACTCAAAGGGTTGTGAATCTTTGGAATTCTCTATCCCAGTGGGGTGTGGATGCTCCATCATTGAATACATTTAAGGCTGGGAAAGATAGATTTTTGGTCTCTCAAGGAAACAGTAGATATGTGGAGCCGGTGAGAATGTGGAATTGAGGCAGGAGATCAGCCATGATCGTACTGAATGGCAGAGCATGCTTGACGGGCCGAATGGTTTATTCCTCCTATTTCTTATGTTCTTGGTGCCAGGCAGGAATGAAACATGTGTTTGTGCAAAGCGTGTAACCTTTATTTGTTTGTTTGCAGCATCAGAGCAGACAGACGATGAGCTCCAGGATGAGATTAACCGGGTAAGGACCTCCTGATTTCATGGCTAGCACCTTTGGCTATCATGCAGAACTTTAAAAAGAAAACACTTATTCAGGTATAGGAGAGAGAAATCGATTTGCCAGCATCCCTGAAAAATGGGGGCGATTGCGCTGGTGGCATGTATTCCCGCGGTTACCTCCATAGAACCATAGAAAAATTATGGCATAGACTGAGGCCATTCAGCCCATCGTGTCTGCGTTGGCCAAAAAAAAATTAGCCGCCTGTTCTAATCCCACCTTTCAGCACCTGGTCCATAGCCTTGCAGGTTATGGCACTTCAGGTGCATGTCCGGGTGCCTTTTAAATGAATTGAGGGTTTCTGCCTCCACCACCATTCCTGACAGTGAATTCCAGATACTCTCCACCCTCTGGGTGAAAAAGGTTTTCCTCATGTCCCCTCTAATCCTTCTACCAATCACCTTAAATCTGTGCCCTCTTGTAATTGACCTCTCCGCTAAGGGAAACAGGTCCTTCCTGTCTACTCTGTCTAGGCCCCTCATAATTTTGTACATCTCAATTATGATTGGCCTTTGTCTTTTCTTCCAATAAGTTCCCTCTCCTGAAGGAGCTGGGGCCGTCATTGCTCCACTTGACCTTGTCTGTACCTGACGCTCATAAGCATGATGGTCGGGATTGTTAGCCCAAAGGCACTGATTAGTTAACACAGCACAGACTGGAATTGGAGGGTCCAGTCTGGATTGCAGAGTACTACATTGCATGGTGGGTTGTTGATACATGGCTTCTCTCTCTGATGCACTCTCCACTCCCCTCCCTCCCTCCCTCCCTCAGGCTGTTCTGTCTCTACAGAACCTTCTAGGCTTTGCATTACACATCCAGCTCCCCTCTCAGCTTCCTTGGGACCAGAGTTGTTACTCCTCAGAGTTGTTACAGTACCCAGGACAAAGCATCCACTGCTGATGCCCAAGGGCTCATATCTTCTTCCTCTATCTGCTTTTTAGGCAAATGTGGTCTGCGTTGTGTACGATGTAAATAAAGAGAGCACCATCGAAAAGGTACTGTACCACCCTGTGTCACTTTGCAATTTATAATATTCAGGGATTCCTGGAAAAATTAGTTCAATGAGTTGTGCCTGAGGTTGTTCAGGAAGCAGATAAATGATTATGATCTGAACTACTTCTGTACAATAACAAGACCATAAACCAACCAAAAAAAATGGGTTTTATCAATAGCGTTATAAAGAGATGAGGATAAACTTTCTCAAGGCAATGGTTAGGCCACAACTTGGGCACCCCATTATTGAAAGGATATTAAAGCCTTAGAGAGCATTCAGCATTGATTCACTGGGATGCCAGTGATGGGGAACTATTGTTATGAGCAGAGTTTTGAGATGCTGGGACCATTCCCACTGCAGCAGAGAAGGCGAAGAGGAGATTTAGTCGAGGTTTTCTGTAAATTGAGTTTTTAGAGTGAACGGAGAGAGATCGTTTCCTCTGGTTGGGGTTATCACTGAGATAGTGAAGAATCAGGTTAGGAGAGATTTCTTTACACAGAAGATTATTGGTGCCTGGAATGCCTTGCCCCAGGGTGTAGTTGATGCAGGGGCCATCTGTTAAGGGAAACTTGGATAAATATTTGAAGGAATGGGAGATATAAGGACCAATGGGATTAGTTTGGGATTGCTACAGGGCTATGGGGAGAGAGTGGAAGCAGTGGGATTGGTTTGGGATTGATACAGGGCTATGGGGAGAGAGTGGAAGCAGTGGGATTGGTTTGGGATTGATACAGGGCTATGGGGAGAGAGTGGAAGCAGTGGGATTGGTTTGGGATTGATACAGGGCTATGGGGAGAGAGTGGAAGCAGTGGGATTGGTTTGAATTGCTCTTAACAAAGAACCAGAGCAGACAAGGTGGGCCGACTGACCTTCTTTCTTCATTGTCCATCTGAGATGGCAGACAAGGGTCTTGGTTTAAAGTTGCATTGGAAAGACTGCACCTCTGACAGTGCAACGCTCCCTCTGTACTGCATTGGGAGTGTCGCCCTGGATTATCATAGAATGATACAGCAAAGAAAAAGGAGGCCACAGCAGAAGGAGGCCATTCAGCCTATCGTGCCTGTGTTGGCTCTTTGAAGGTACCATCCACCTCACCCCATTGGACTGCCAGTCCTTTCCTTTTGAAAGGTATTATTGAATCTGCTTCCACTGCTCGTTCAGGCTGTGCATTCCAGATCACAACAACTCGTGGTTTTTTTAAAAAAAAAATCTCCTCATCGTGCTGAAGTCTTGAGCCTCTAGAGTAGGGAAAGGATGTCACTCTGTCCTTGCAGGGTCACACTAGCACTGCTCTAGTCATCAACCTGACATTGTGTGTATGTGTGTAAAAGTGGGGAGTTACAACCGAGATCTGTAACTGGTGCCTGGTGCACGCATGTGTGTGTTTACCTGGGAGGTTGTTAAATGTTGCCTGACACTCGTAGCTAGGAGACAGCGGAGTTGCAACTGATAAGTGAGATACATGCCTTGTCTACCTGACATATTGTGCTGACGTGCTCAGTTTCTAACTTTGGAACTCATCTGCTGGGAGTGTGTGTGCAATGAAATCTAGGTCGTCCATTCCAGAAGTCTATTTTAGATTGTAATCTAAACCTACTGGACTGACCAACCTCGTATCTGTTTCTCTCTGTGCGTCACAACACAAGCTCCTCCTCAAAGATGTTTTTTTCACAAGATTAATACTGCAGTCAGAAGGATTTCAGTCCAGTTTGACCTACACAATTGAGGATTTTTGTTTGTATTTAATTTCATTGTGTATTGTCACTGCTCTAAATCCCTGGCGCAAGGCGACCTTGAGTTGTCTTCATGGCATTTGGAGCCTGCTGTTGTCTAGCAAGGGGTGGTTGACTGTTCAGCAGCTGCCTGGTAGCATTTTATGCTGTGACTTGGTGTGATTGCACAGATCAGGCTTGTTTGTAAGGCAGGAGTTTGCCTTACAGGAACATTATATCTTAACCAATAGAAATAGTTCTGGCCAGTAAACACATTGCATGTGTTAGATGTATGCTAGTGTTTCTTGCTCACATTAGGGTGTCAGTCGTAACTCAGTTGGTAGCGCTCTTGCCTCAGAGAAGGTTGTGGGTTTGAGTTTCTCTCCAGAGATTTGAGACAGACACTCCCAGTACAGTACTGAGGAAGTGCTGCAATGTTGGAGGTGCTGTCCTTTGGATGAGATGTCAAACTGAGGATCTGTTTGCCCCCTCAGGTGGATGTAAGAGATCCCATGCAATTACTGTTTTTAAGAAGAGCAGGAAAATTCTCTCTGGTATCCTGGGACCAATATTTATATCGCAATCAACATCACCAAAAAACAGATTATCTGGTCGTTATCACATTCCTGTTTGTGGGATCTTGCTGTGTGCAAATTGGCTGCCGAGTTTCCTACATTACAACAGTGACTGCAATTCAAAAGTACTTCATTGGCTGTAAAGCACTTTGGGATGTCCTGAAGCTGTGAAAGGTGCTATAGAAATGCAAAGGTACAGCAGTTTAGTAATGATACTGGATTGGCATCCCATGGATCATGAATTCACATGCTACCCTGGCAGATTGAATTGAATAAACCTGATAATTAGTCGGCTCACATCACAAACAAAACGGAGTCACTCCCAAATGTGGTTTAACAGTAGCCCAGCTCGGGTGGGGACACAGGTTCCCTTTCATTCAGGTTCTAACATGGTTACTTTGTCTCCAGCCATCAATGATATTTGCTGAATTTAGTTTCACAACTTACCATGGTGGGATTTAAACTCGCGACCTCGGCAACCATCCCTAGCCGTGGAACAGAATGTGCACGCAGATTGCAATCCCGGCCTCAGATACTGCCACACTGATTGGGAGTGGGGAGCTTGGTCTCTGGATTTGACAGTTGCACATTTTGTAAAACAAAAACATTCTGATACCAGAACTGAGAGGTTGCAACAATCAGGAAAGATTGAACAGGCTGGGGCTCTTTTCTCTAGAAAACAGAAGGCTGAGGGGTGACCTGATAGAAGTCTTTAAAATAATGAAGGGATTTTTCTAGAGTACATGTAAGGATGATGTTTCCACTTGTCTCAAACTGTTCTATTGCTGGTGTTTTTCAGATCCAAAGTAAATGGATTCCTTTGGTAAATGGCAGTACTGAAAAGGGCAACAGGTAAGTGCATGTTTTCTGGAGCTGACTGCAGGGAATTTGGGAAGTGACAATTTCAGTCTGTGCAAATTAATGGTGGCAATTATAGGGACAGGAGCAGGCCAAAGTCCCTCGGGAGTACAATGCCATTCTGGAATTCTCTCCCTCCCCCCATCTCCCTCTCCTCCTTAAAATCCAACTCTTTCCCTCTCCTAATATCACCTGTCTTGCTATCCATATTTATCTGATTTCAGACAACATTAAGGGTGCTTTATAAATGCAGATTGTTGTTGATGACTGTGTATTAGGGAAATAACATGCCTGAAATTTCAGGAAATGAGTTGTAGAGTTTCTGGTCCAGTTGTTCAGCTGGCACATGTTTCTATCAATTCTTTATTTTTATGTCCCGTTCTTATGTTTGATTTCTTGTATGTTTCTCCCAGAATTCCAGTAATCCTGGTGGGTAACAAATCGGACCTGCAAGGAGCCAGCTCCATGGAAACGATTTTACCGATCATGAACCAGTACATGGAAATTGAGACCTGTGTGGAGGTGAGACCTGTGTGTCAGTTTCACTGCGACATGAAATTCTCTGAATAGTCAGATAGTGGTTCCCTCCCCTGGTAATATAAACTTTTTATTTAAGCATTCATTCTCGGGATGTGGGTGCCACTGGCGAGGTTGGCATTTATTGCCCATCCCTCATTACCCTGAGAAGGTGCCGGTGCAACTGAGTGACTTGCTCACCCACTTCAGAGGACCGTTAAGAGTCAACCACATTGGTGGGGTACTGGATTCACACACGGACCCAGACTGGGTAAGGACAGTAGGTTTCCTTTCTTAATGATCAAGGTGAACCCAGTGGGTTTTTGTGACAATCCGACACCTTCATGTTTGCTGCTTGGTAAATGCAGACATGGCTGCAAGCTGTTTGGCAGAAGGCTGCAGTGAACTTAAATCCCTGGGCGTGTCGAGATCCACCTTCTCACCCTGGAGAAGGCAGTAAATGGTTTCCAATAACCAGTGACCAAGTGGTCCAGTCGATTCCACCATGAGAGGCTCGAATGAGGGTTCACATCTATAATTCCTCATTTGTTGAATTCTGTTCTCGTGCATTATCAGTGATGTACCTAACCCCAGTCAGCCTGCTACACTCATGCCTGCTTAATGGGGAGCATTGGAAGAAGCTAGGAGAAAGCCTAGCCTCCTCCTTGACAAAGCCCATCTGTCTTTAGCGGTGCCCTCATCTCTCCTACCCGGTCCGCCTCTACTTACCTCCCGTCTCTGTCTCTCACCGTCTGTCTTCCCATGCTTCAGTTTCACAAGTTATGCTTCTTTGTATCTCACAGTGTTCTGCTAAGAACTTGAAGAATATTTCAGAGCTGTTCTTCTACGCACAGAAGGCGGTCCTGCACCCAACCGCACCCCTATACAACCCAGAGGATAAACAGGTAATGTAATGAGATAATGTTACTTTCCTTTGGACAGAGCTTTGTGCCCAAGAGCCAAGCTCAAGAATTAGACCTTATACACTGTCCATATGGACAATAGTTGTTCCAACCTCGTTTCATGTCACAAAAGAAGTGCAACCCCAAGCTATTCAAATAGAAAATGCCTCGGGTATCTTCTTTTGGTTGAGGGGTTAAACCGAGGCCCTGTCTGCCTTGTCAGGTGGCTGCAAAAGATCCCATGGCCACCATTCAGAGAAGAACAGAAGAGTTCTCTTGGTGTACTGGCCAATATTTATCCCTCAGCCAACACTTAATATCTGATGGTTATCACATTGCTGTTTGTGGGACTTTGCTGTATACAAATTGGCTGCTGCATTTTCTACATTAGAACAGTGACTACACTTCATTGGCTGTAAAATGCTTTTGGATGAACTGAGGTCATAAAAGACATTATAAAATAAATGGTGGTTCTTTCTGTTCTTTGTGTTTAATTTATCATAGTGGCTGTAAGTTTTTAAGAAAGAACTTGCATTTATTGAACTTGGACCTTCTGGTCTGCGTGCTTCACCAACGGCACGTTAACCATTAGGCCATTACAGGAACTATTACTGGGTTTCAGAACTGCTTTTAAACTGTGAGCACTGGCCTACCCAGTAGGACGGTGAGAGGGAAGACTGGGTACATGACTGGATACCATACATGTTGCAGAAAACGTGAGTTCAAATCCCATCTCAGCAGTTTGAGAATTTGAATTCTGTTTTTGGAAAAAATCTGGAATTATAAACCTGCTATGGGTAAAAGTAGCCATGAGGCTGTTGAATTGTCTTAAAAACCCCAACTGGTTCACTAATGTCCTGTAGGGAAGGAAATCTGCCATCCTTACCTGGTCTGGACCGATATGTGACTCCAGTCCCACACTAACGTTGTTGATCCCTAACTGCCCTCAGTTGAATCAGACTGCTACAACAAATGCAGTAGTTCCACAAGACGGCCCACCACTGTCACCTTCTCAGGGTAACTAGGGATTGGCAATAAATGCCAGCCTTGCCAATGATGCCCACATCCCGAGAATGATTTTTTAAAAGTCAATGGCCAAGCGATAATTGCTTGTCTGTCTGTTAGGAGACACCTAAAAGTGGAGAGAAAAAGAATAATGTTTTAAAAAAAAAACACACTGATTCAACTGAAGGAAATCACAGCCACGTGAAGGGCTGTGTTGCTGATTTTGTCCATCAATCACACAAAGCAGTGCAGAAGGAGGCCGTTTGGCCCATCGTGTCTGTACTGGCTCTCTGAAAGAACAATTCCCTCAGCTCCATTCCCCTCCCTTCTCCTCGTAACCCTGCCCATTCTTCCTTTTTATATGACTGTCTGTCTGTCTAATCCCCTTTTGAATGATTCAATTGAACCTGCCTCCACCATACCCTCTGACAGCACATTCCAGACCTTAACCACTCTGCATGAAAAAGTTTTTCCTCATGTTGCTTTTGCTTCTCTCACCAAATACTTTAAATCTGTGCCCTCTCGTTCTCGATCCTTTCGCAAGTGGAGAACAGTTTTTCCCTATCTACTCTGTCCAGACCCCTCATGATTTTGAATACCTCTATCAAATCACCTCTCAGCCTTCTCCTCCAAGGAAAACAGTCCTAACTTCTCCAATCTATCTTCATTACTGCAATTCCTCATCCCTGGAACTATTTTCGTGAATCTTTTCTGTACTCTCTCCAATGCCTTCATGTCTTTCCTAAAGTGCGATGCCCAGAATTGGACACAATACTCCAGCTGAGGCCAAACTAGTGTCTTATACAAGTTCAACATAACTTCCTTGCTCTTGTACTCTATGCCCCTATTAATAAAGCCCAGGATACTGTATGTTTTATTAACTGCTCTCTCAACCTGTCCTGCCACCTTCAATGACTTATGCACATATTCACCTAGGTCCCTCTGCTCCTGCACCCGCTTTAGAATTGTACCCTTTGTTTTATGTTGTCTTTCCATGTTTTTCCTACCAAAATTAATCACTTCACATTTCTCTGCATTGAACTTCATCTGCCACCTGTCTTCCCATTCCACCAACCTGTCTGTCATTTTGGAGTTCTACACTATCCTCCTCACAGTTTAGAATGCTTCCAAGTTTCGTATCATCTGTAAACTTTGAAATTGTGGCCTGTACACCAAGGTCCAGGCCATTAATATATATCAGGAAAAGCAAGGGTTCCCAATACTAATCCCTGGGGAACTCCACTACAAACCTTCCTCCAGCCCAAAAAAATCCATTAACCACTACTCTTTATTTCCTGTCACTCGGGCAATTTCATATCTGTGTTGCTACTGTCCCTTTTATTCCATGAGCTACAAGTTTGCTCACAAGTCTGTTGTGTGGCACTGTATCAAACGCCTTTTGAAAGTCCATGTACACCAATTAACAGCATTGCCCTCATCAACCCTCGATATTACCTCCTCAAAAAACTCCAGCAAGTTAGTTAAACACGATTTTTCCTTAAGAAATCCATGCTGGCTTTCCTTAATTAACTCGCATTTGTCCATATGACTATTGATTTTGTCCTGAATTATTGTTTCTAGAAGTTCCTCCACCACCGAAGTTAAACTCATTGGCCTGTAGTTGCTGGGCTTTATCTTTGCACCCTTTTTTGAACAAGGGTGTAACATTTGCAATTCTCCAGTCCTCTGGCACCACCCCTGAGTCTAAGGCAGACTGAAAAATTATGATCAGTGCCTCTGCGATTTCCACCCTCACTTCCCTCTGTTTTCTTGGATGCATCTCATCTGGTCCTGCTGCTTTACCACTTGAAGTACAGACAGCCTATCTAATACTTCCTCTTTATCAATTTTAAATCCCGCTTTCACCATTGCCTGGGTTGCACCTTCTTCCTTGATAAAGACAGATGCAAAGTATTAATTTAATACCTGAGCTATTCCCTATACCTCCATGTGTAAATCCCCTTTTTGGTCCCTAATCGGCCCAACTCCTCCTTTTACCACCCTTTTACTATTTATATGCTTATAGAAAACTTTGGGATTTCCTTTAATGCTAGCTGCCAGTCTCTTTTCATGCTCTCTCTTTGCTTCTCCTTATTTGCTTTTTCACTTCTCCTTTGGACCTTCTATATTCAGCCTGGTTCGCAATAGTATTTTCTACCTGGCATCTGTCATAAGCACACTTTTTCTTTATCTTAATCCATCCAGGGAGCTCCAAACTTATGTAGGTCTCATTTGCTGTTCTTTAGCATGGCTCCAGCCAGTCTCTTTCCAGTGTTCACCTGGTAAATAGGGTTTTATGGAGTCAGGCTGCATTTGAACCCAGTGGGATTGCTCATTTGCCTCTGGCTGATGAAGCTGTGTGTGTTTTAGCTGAAATCTTCGTGCGTTCAAGCCTTGACTCGGATCTTCAACATCTCCGACCAGGATAATGATGGGATTCTCAATGACACAGAGATGAACTTCTTTCAGGTACTTGTTCACTGGATAATGCACTGGGTTATGATGCAACTTAATGTACTTTGTGCTGCTTATATCACTGTTCAGGATGAGAAAAGGCCATTTGGCGCATTGAAGCTTATCCCTCAATACTCGAACTCCTATCTATATCGCATCAATATTCTGAGTATTTATCACTGTTTGGCTAGATATCTTTTGTGATATTTGTTCATAACTTTGTTCTGTTCTACTCTGATCTGTTTTGTCCTTAACCATACTATTTAATATTTTAAATACCTCAATAAGATTCCCCTTACACATATAAGTTACAACATGGCCATTTAGCCCGTTCAAGCTGTTTTATTGTTTACCCTATGGGAAGACAATGGCATGGTGGTAATATCATGGAACTAGTAATTCAGAGGCCCAGGCTAATGCCATGGGACAGGTATTAAACTTCCACTTTGGCAGTTGCTGGAATTTAAATTCAATTATTTCAATTAATTAATTTTAAAAATCTGGAATTGAAAGCTATTAGCAGGGGTGGTGCCATGAAACGATCATCGATTAGCGTAAAAGCCCATCTGGTTCACCAATGGCCTTTAGGGAAGGAAATCTGCCATCCTTACCAGGTCTGGCCTACATGCGACTGCAGACCCACAGCAACAAGGTTGACTCTTAACTGCCCTCTGAAATTGCCTAGTAAGCCACTCTGTTGTCAAGGACAATTAGAGATGGGGAACAAATACTGGCCTTGCCAGCGAGAGCCACAACCCATGAAAATAAGAAAACCTCCATGCAAGCAAATGCTCCTAGTCTCACTTACCCACCTGGTTCACATGTCCCTTCAACTCCATTTTCTTTATCCACCTCTCCAGTCTAATCTTGAAAGTTGACAGTTTCTGCCTCAGCACTAACCCTGATTTGAATTCCATAGCCTCTGTGAAAAACCTTCTCTCTAGATGTAGAGCTTTAGACTCTCTAATGTTTTCTCCAAGTTGCTTTAAAACTCTTTGTAATTTCTTACTAGATTTTACTGTACAGCTCCTCCAGGCCACCCTTTTAAAATCATTGGAAAAAGAAGAGAGGGGGAAATGTGGAGAATGTTTGTTACGCAGTGAGCTGTTATGATCTGGAGTGCACAGCCTGAAAGAATGATGGAAGCAGATTTAATAGCAACTTTCAAAAGGGAATTGGATAAATACTTAAAAAGGAGAAATGTGCAGGGCTGTGAGGACAGGGCAGGGAAATGGGACTAATTGGAAAGCTCTTTCAAAGAGCCAGCACAGGCACGATGGGCTGAATAACCATCTTGTGTGCTGGAAAGTTTGACGAGAGGGGATTTGTTAGCTTGCAATCCCTCTAACTTATTGAGTGAGTCCCTTTTTAAAGTTGACCTAAATTTAAGGGTTTGTTTGATGAAGGATTTGTTTGGGTGGAAATGTAACCAGAAGTTGAATTAGTAACTGAAGCAGTTTTACGTGCGAGTCCACCATCTACAAGGCACAAGTCAGGAGTGTGATGGAATACTCTCCACTTGCCTGGATGGCTGCGGCTCCGACAACACTCAAGAAGCTCGACACCATCCAGGACAGTGCAGTTTGCTTGATCGGCACCCCATCCACCACCTTCAACATTCACTCCCTCCACCACCGATGCGCAGTGGCAGCAGCGTGTACCATCTACAAGAAGCACTGCAGCAACGCACCAAGGCTCCTTCAACAGAACCTTCCAAACCCGTGAGCTCTACCACCAGCAAGGACAAGGGCAGCAGATGCATGGCAACATCACCTGCAAGTTCCCCTCCAAGTCACACACCATCCTGACTTGGAACTATACCGCCGTTCTTTCACTGTCTCTGGATCAAAAACCAGGAACTCCCCCCTTGACAGCACTGTGGATATACCTACACTACATGGACTGTAGCGGTTCAAGAAGGCGGCTAATCACCACTTTCTCGAGGGCAATTAGGGATGGATAATAAATGCCTAGCCAGAAGCTCACATCCCAAAGACAAATTTAAAAAAAAAATGGATAAATTGAGTCCCACTGTTTTAATGTAGACCGGTCTGGTAACTGAGGTGCTGTGGTCGGGGTTGGACCGGAGAGTGAGGAGGAACTCCAGTAAATGCAATGGAGAAAGGGCCAGCGACTACAGGAATCCCACTAGGTGTGACGGAGACTGGATCAGGAGCTGTGCGGGTGCTTGGTGCTGTGACACTTGATCAATAAATGCAAACAGACCCCAAACCAAGGCCAAGCATCCACCTAAAATCCATGCACATTGATGGAGCTAATCCACAGTCACAGTTTTGATCTCACTGCATATTTTCTGATTTCTTCATTCAGAAATATTGTTTCAGGAACCCCTTAACACCACAAGCTTTAGAAGATGTTAAAACTGTCGTCTGGAAAAACACGTCTGATGGAATCCAGGATGACGGGTTGACTTTAAGTGGTGAGTGGTTATGATTGAAACACAGCACCGATATAACACAGTTTCTTGTTTAGATGTTAACTTTCTCCCAAGGGGCCAGGGGTTCCTTTGTCCCCAGCTCCAGGAGGTTTGCACTGCTCAGTCTGTTAAATTGAGGCTTGTGGAGCAGACTTGAACTGTATCTGAGCTATAGAGTCAAAGGAGACGTCACTCTGCTCAGAATAGGCTAGCAGCTGAGACCTCGCCTACCATTCCTGAAGATTTCTCTTCTGATTGAAACCAGTATGTGTGATCCCAGTCTGACATGTGGGAGAGATTTAGTTTTAAAAAGGAAAAATTTGCAGGTCTATGGGGAAAGATCAGAGGAGTGAGGTTGATTTGATAGTTGTTTCAGAGAGCTGGCACAGGCTCAATGGCTCACTGTTAAATCTTCAAATTACATTTTTATAATTATTTGTAATTAGTAATCGACCAATAGGTCATTTCCTGAAGGCAGTGATGCAGGAACAGGTCCTGGAATAACCATTATCTCCAAGTAACACAGCTGCATTGAACTTCCAGGCTCTGTGTAAGGTGACTGACGAAGACCTGCCTGCTCGAACTTTCTGATACTAGGCACAATTCACAGCAAATCCCTTCCCCTACCCCATTTCCCCCTCCTCCCACCTGCTCATTGAAAGCAGCACAGTTGTGAATATGTTTGTGTGTGAACTGCTTGAGGGATCCACTGTGCCCTGGTTAATTTGCATCTGAACTACAGTGTGTCATGTGGTGTGCGAGGCCGTGAAGTTTTCCTCCTGGTTATTGAGATGGTGATGGTTTCTGAATTAAACAGGCACAGTTGTCAGTTTGAACACAGTGCTCATGTCTGACTAAACCCTGTTACCCCATCCTACCTCCACTCCCCTAACCTCCCTCCACTCCCCTACCCAGGGTTCCTGTTCTTGAACATGTTGTTTATCCAACGAGGAAGACACGAGACCACCTGGACTGTTTTGCGGAAGTTCGGCTATGATGATAACTTGGAGCTGACAGATGATTACCTCCACCCCCAGTAAGTACCGGTAAAAGCCCCTGTCGGCTGAGGTGCATAGAGTGTTGCAGTCACACTTCTGGGAGTGTCAGTCTTTGAGTTCAGGATGCGGCACACCAGCAGATATTGATGCAGGCAGACTGGCAATTAGAAGAATTAATGTCACAACCTGAGTAATTTAATTGGATGATATCGGATTCCCAGCTGGGGCTGTTAATTCCATAAAGCAGCAGGAAGCACTTGGGATGAAGGGGCGGTATTTTGCTCTTCATGGCTGTTGCTTCTACGTTCCATGAATCTGAACCCAAAATGTGAAAAGCTATCAGTTCACAATCTAGTTTTAAGCTGGTCTGATAGCCTGGTGGGTAAACAGAACCATATTAAAAACTCAATCAAATTTGTATCCTGATCAAATAGTTATCAATTCCAACTGTACAACTGGATGTTTCCAAGGCAAACGGAGGGTCTCTCTGCTCCTGCCCCACTTTGTAAATTTATACCATGCAAACTTTAACCCAACAATGGCAGTCATTGCTTTAGTAACTGGTCTGGGTCGTGCTGTGGACCTTTGCAGGAATCTGTAAATCACCCAGCTGCATATTTCCTTGCAGGTTGCGAGTTCCTTATAACTGTACGACTGAGTTGAATCACTGCACCTACATGTTCCTACAGCAAGTCTTTGAGAAATATGATGCAGTAAGTAACTTTCCCTGAGACCTGCAGCATGGTTGAGAGGGAGGGGTAGGTTTCTTGGGGCACTTGTCCTGTCTCACCTGTGATTTCCCTCTGCACAGGATAATGATGGAATTCTCTCTCCGATTGAGCTGAAGAATTTATTCAATGTGTTTCCCTACTTCCCCTGGGGCCCAGAGGCGTTTAACACTGTGTGTACGGACGAGAGGGGCTGGATCACCCTTCATGGCTACCTGTGCCACTGGACGTAAGTGTTTGTAACTGTGTGCCTTCTGCTAGCAATCTTAACATTTATAGAGGTACTTCATACAGCTCAATCCCCTCGGAGATATTGGCCAGAAGTTTATGTTGGGCAGTGGCAAGCCTGTCTCTGCTGAGCCTGGGGAGCCACACTGGGATTTTTCACTCCCCTGGCCCTTAATTAGTCTTGGGTTAGACTACCACCTCCTTGAGGCAGGGAGTCCCGCCTGATGGAGCTATCTGCCAACCAGCAGGCCAGCAGCTCTTAGTCCCATCAGCGCCACCGGGCATGTTGTACATTGTGGCTTTGGGGGCGCAGCCCTCCGTGGGGCACAGGGTGCCCGATCAGGAGGACCCCCCCTCAGCCTGCGTGAAGGCCGCCGAGGGTAAAATTCCCATGGCGGCGAGAGGAGGCCCTTAAGTGTCAGTTAATTGGTCAGTTAAGACCCTTGATTGGCTTGGGGCGGGAAGGCCGTTTCTCGCCACCGCCACCCCGCGTAAAATTGCAGCAGGGGCAGGAGGGGGTTGGGAATGGCCCGCCTCCCATTCAATTTAACGCCCCCCCCGCCTCCCACTCAATTTAACGCCCCCCCGCCTCCCACTCAATTTAACCCCCCCACTCGCCTCCCACTCAATTTAACGCCCGGCCCCCCCCCACACTACCAGCCCGCTCATTGCGGGGGGCTGTAAAATTCCAGCCTTCACCTTTGTGATTAACTGCCTCAGAAGGTTAAGTAAATCGGATGAAGCTAAAGGGTTCATATACCAAGAGAGACAGGTAAAATAAAAATTTATAAGGAGAATGATTTTTGTCCCAGAAAGTAATATAGTGGACTCTTTATCCAGAGAAGACTGTTAAAGTAGCCAGTGTCAGCCATGGCTCAGTGGATTTCACTCGCAAGTGAGTCAGAGGTTATAGTGCAAGCCCCCTTTCAGAGACTTAAATGCAAAATCCATGCCGACACTCCTGTGCAGCGCTGAGGGAATGCTGCACTCTTCGAGCTCCATCTTTCAGATGTGATGTTAAACTGATGCCCCGTCAGCCCTCTCATGCAAACATAAAAGACCCTGTGGTACTATTATGAAGATGTTTAGGGGATTTTTCCCCCCAGTGTCCTGGGGCCAATATTTATCCCTCAACCAACACCATTAAACAGACTATTTGGTCCTTTATTTCAGTGCTGTTTGTGGGAGCTTGCTGTGCACAAATTGGCTGCCATGTTTCCTACATTACAACCGCACATCAAAAGTACTACCTTGGCTGTGTGAAGAGCTTCAGGATGTTATGAGATCAATGAAAGGAGATGTATAAATATAATTTTTCTTTTAGTGCAGATGGGTTCACGAGTCAATGGGATGCATTGCTAGGGAGAAAAGGGATTGAGAGATTTGATGATAGCCATGGGGGTTTGTCATTTATGCAAGGGGGACAGGATTGTTGGGCCCCTCCCACTACTCCTACCCCTCGCCCAGCCGCCCCTTCCCTCACCCAGCCAATGCTCCTCAATCCTATCACCGAATCCTACTAATCCTGCCTCTCTCCCACCCCAATTGAAAATGCAACCTGGCGATACACTGGATTGGGGTGTAGAATCACATAATAGAATTCTTGCATGATAGTGTGATTGAAGGGAGTCATGGGCCCCACAGTTCCAAGGATTGAATTAATAAAAACACACAAAGAATGGAAAGGGCATGAGAAATAAAATAAAAGCCTTTTTTAAAAAAATAATGCCAAAGAATGAAAGAAGGAAATATGTAAAAGGAAATGATGTTTAAGTTCAGAAAGGAAGGAAAACAGAAGGACAGGAGAAATTTAAGGAAAGGGAATCCCAGGAATTGTGCTAACGAAGAGGCCTAATGTTTCAGAAACTGTCCTGTGTTGGAAGATAAGCCTAATGAATGTGTGTAGAGTCAGATACAATTCAGCTACTGGTCTGTGTTGCATGTGAGCTCTTGTCTCTCAGAATGATACAGCACAGGAGGCCATTCAGCCCATCACACCTATACTGGCTCTTTGAAAGAGCTCTCCAAGTAGACCCACTACCCTGCTCTTTCACCATAGCCCTGAAAATTTCTCCTCAGGTATTTATCCAATTCCCTTTTGAAAGTTACTATTGAATCTGCTTCCACCACCCTTTCAGGCAGCACATTGCAGATCTTCATAACTCACTGTAAATACTCCCTCACTCTAATACTTAAGTTTTGAATGTGTTATTTCTGGAGCTGCAGGAAACTCGAATCAGTTCCCTCGATCCCAGACCCTGTTCAATTGAAATGACTGATGTTTGCCACCTGGCCTGGATTCTGCATTAACTGAGAAGCAGCTCAGTCCCCTTTGGTTTTCCTCGGTAGATTCACAACCTACTTGGATGTCCATCGCTGTCTAGAGTATCTGGGATACCTGGGATACACCACCATCATGGAGCAAGAATCCCAAACTGCAGCCATCACAGGTAGGGAGCAACACCTGGCTGAGTGGAACACCATCTACAGCCTGCCTCACGCCTGCGTTAGATGGCGTTAATATTGTCGGGTCCTCTCGGGAGATCCTGATTCTGGGGCCTGGGACGGGAGGAGCAGATCTCAACACATACACAATTTCAGCACCTCTGGGCTGGAGGAAGATCAGCCAGGTCTCTGTTATCATTTTCGAATGTACCCTGAGTAGAAGAGTAAGAGCTGATCTAATTGAGGTGTTTAAGATGATTAAAGGAGTTGACGGAAGATAGAGAGAAACTATTTCCTGTCTCATGGGGAATCCAGTACAAGGAGGCATAAGCTTAAAATTAGAACTAGGCCATTCAGGGATACTGTTTCTTCAGAGTTATGGAAATCTGGATCGCTTTCCTCCCCCCCCCCCCCCCCCCCCACTCCCCCCAAAATACTGTTGAGTTTGATGGAGTTTTTTTAGACAAAGGTATTAACTGTTACAAAACCAAGGTGGACTGATGGAGACAAGGTACAGATCAGCTATCTAATTGAATAGTGGGACAGGCTTGAGGGGCTGAATGGCCTCCTCCCGGTGAGGAAATTGTTCCGATGCACCCTGCAGTGGAATAGCCCACTGGCCCGTTGGGAAGACCTGTGGGACCAATTCTTGGCATGTCAGCATCTTCAGGAATGGGGTAAGTGGAATCTCACCTCCCTTGCTCCCGTGTAACACCCATGCCTGGTTCCCACGCTCAGCGTTGCTGGAGTGGCTGCACAGATTTCACTGCCCATCCTCGAAGCAAAAGGCTGACACTTTTTATATTAAAATAACACTCTTTTAGTCACTCGGAGTAAGAAGCTGGACCTGGAGAAAGGACAGACTCAGAGGAACGTGTTTCTATGCAAAGTAATCGGACCGAAGGGCACTGGGAAAACGGCGTTCCTGCAGGCTTTCCTGGGCCGTAGCTTGAAGGTAGGTTTAATACCCCTCCTGTTGAGACGTCATTGAGGGACTGTTCTTGCCCTCTCACTCCCTCCGTTGAATCACATGATGTGGTATTAACTCGTGTGTGAAATTGCTTCCAGTGAGGAACGTTTGCCCAGTGCCTGCCTCGCTCTCTGTTCACCCACATGTAAATTTAAAATTCTCTTGTTTTCAAATCCTTCCATGGCCACGCCCCTCCCAATCTCTGTAATCTCCTCCTGCCCCACAACCCTCCAAGATCACTACACTCCTCCAATTCTGACCTCTTGAGCATCCCCGATTTTAATCATTCCACCATTGGCGGCTGTGCCTTCATGGCCCTAATCTCTAGAATTCCCTCCCTAAATCCCTCTCCCCTCCTTTTAAAATGCTCCTTAAAACACAAGTCTTTGATCAAGATTTTGGTCAGCTGTCCTAATATCTCCTTGTGTGTCACATTTTATCTGATAACGCTCCACTGCAACACATTGGGACATTTCACTACGATAAAGGTGCTATATAAATGAAGGTATGGATCATATGTCCCTTTGACCATTGGGTCAGAATCCTGGAATTTCCTACCTAATGTCATGAGTGCGCCATCACCTCACGGACTGCAGTGGTTCAAGAAGGTGCATCAGAGCAACTGGGGTGGACATTAAATGCAGCCCTGCCAGTGTTGTCCACATCCCAAGAACAAACAAGTAAACAGACACATTACATACTGCAATGTCAGACTGATCAGAAGCTCATACTGCAATAAAGCTCAGGGGTCTGATGTTTTTTTTACAAGTTCTTTGTCCTTTTGTTTCAGATGCAGAGTGAGATGGGCAGAGATGTCTTTGACTTCACAATCAACACTGTGCAAGTCAATAGCCAGGACAAGTATTTAATAGTGAGCATCAAACCACTCAATGACCTGAGGCCTTAGAATAACAGGCGATGGAGGATTAGTATCAATGCAGTAATAAATTTCTTCCAGCAGAATTACTGCCATTAACAACATCTAAAGACTCAAAATAGATGTTAATATCTGACTGCAGTATACTCCTTTCTTAAACTGTGGGTTTTGGATCTGTTGTGCGGTGGCAGGGGGGCGTTGTACTGCCCGGTTATATGTGTACTCGCCCTCCCGGTATATTTGTGCGTGTATTCACCTTGTGTGTCTTTCCCTGCGTGTCTGTGTGTGTGTCTCTCTTAATGTATGCCTCTGTCCCATCTTTATCTATCTCTGTTTCTGCTGCAGTCTCTTTTTTTTATTTAGAGATACAGCACTGAAACAGGCCCTTCGGCCCACCAAGTCTGTGCTGACCAACAACCACCCATTTATACTAATCCTACATTGATCCCATATTCCCTACCACATCCCCACCTTCCCTCAATTCTCCTACCACCTACCTACACTAGGGGCAATTTACAATGGCCAATTTACCTATCAACCCGCAAGTCTTTGGCTGTGGGAGGAAACCAGAGCACCTGGTGGAAACCCACGCGGTCACAGGGAGAACTTGCAAACTCCGCGCAGGCAGTACCCAGAATTGAACCCGGGTCGCTGGAGCTGTGAGGCTGCGGTGCTAACCACTGCGCCACTGTGTCGACTGTGTCTGTATGTGTCTCTGCATCCAGCTATACAATTATATGCTCACTTGTGCTTTCTGTGCCCTAGCTGCATGAGGTGGATGTTGATACTGAGTTCCTGAAGGCCTCCAGTGCTTCCTGTGATGTTGCCTGTCTGATGTATGATATCACTGATGCCAAATCCTTCAACTACTGTGCCAGTATTTACAAGGTAAGCTGCTGTCTGCTCGACATAACTAACAGGCCAGTATGTGGAACAGGCTTGAGGAAGAGTTGCACGCCTCTGTCCTACCCTGTGCACTCCAGGGTGATTGCCCTTTGTCAACCTAGGAATGAGGAACGAAAATCTTGTATTTATACAGAATTTTATTATTACTCTTGGCGCATCCCAATGTGTTAAACCGAGGCCCTGTCTGCTCTCTCAGCTAGATGTAAAATAACCGTGGCAATATTCTGAAGAGGACCAGGAGAATTCTCCCTGAGGTCCTGGGCCAACGTTTATCCATCAGAGCACACCAAATACAGATTATCTGATCACCATCACATTGCTGTTTGTGGGAGCTTGCTGTGCACAAATTGGCTGCCGCATTTTCTACGTTTCAACAGTGAGCACGCTTCAAACAACAGGACTTCATTGGCTGTAAAGCACTTTGGGACATTGTGAGGTTGAGAAAAGTGCTATAGAATTGAAAGTTCCCCCTTTGCCCTGCCTTGATGTCGAACAGAAACGGTCAGAGAGAGGCCCATTTCTTGTACTGGCAATGAGAGAGATAGACGCTCCTGCAGATGCCCATATATGGGAATCATTGACATCACCAGTAGAGTGGAGATTTTCACTGTGTTCCAGTGGCGGGGATTGGGGGAGGGGTGTGTAAAGAGTCCAATATCGGATCTTCCAACCGTTATACACGCTGTCCAATTTCCCTCTCCGTTAACTTCCAACAGAAAGAAAAGTTGGGCAGGGTGTATAACGGGTGCCCCGTCCGGTATGGATCACTCCAGGTGAAGTGAGAAGTGGCAGCATTTATTGCCCATCCACAATTGCCCTTGAGAAGGTGGTGGTGAGCTGCTGCAGTCCATGGGGTGTAGGTACACCCACAGTGCTGTTAGAGTCATAGCGTTATACAGCACAGAAACAGGCCCTTCAGCCCATCGTGTCTGTACCGGCCATTGAGCACCTAACTATTCTAATCCCATTTTCCAGCACTTGGCCCGTAGCCTTGTATGCTATGGCGTTTCAAGAGCTCATCTAAATACTTCTTAAATGTTGAGGGTTCCTGCCTCTACCACCCCTTCAGGGAGTGCGTTCCAGATTCCAACCACCCTCTGAGTGAAAAAGTGTTTCCTCAAATCCCCTCTAAACCTCCTGCACCTTGCCTTAAATCTATGCCCCCTGGTTATTGATCCCTATGCTATGGAAAAAGTTTCTTCCTATCTAACCTATCAATGCCCCTCCATAATTTTGTATACCTCAATCATGTCCCCCCTCAGCCTTCTCTGCTCTAAGGAAAACAACCATAGCCTTTTCAGTCTCTCTTCATAGCTGAAATGTTCCGGCACAGGCAACATCCTGGTGAATCTCCTCCGCACCCTCTCCAGTGCAATCATATCCTTCCTATAATGTGGTACACAGTACTCTAGCTGTGGCCTAACTAGCATTTTATACAGTTAGGAAAGGAGGAAGGGAGTTCCAGGATTTTGACCTAGAGACAGTGAAGGAACAACGATATAGTTCCAAGTCAGGATGGTGTGTGACTTGGAGGGGAACTTGCAGGTGGTGATGTTCCCTTGTGTCTGCTGCCCTTGTCCTTCTAGATGGTAGAGGTCGTGGGTTTGGAAGGTGCTGTCGAAGGAGGCTTGGTGAGTTGCTGCAGTGCATCTTGTAGATGGTACACACTGCTGCCACTGTGCGTCGATGGTGGAGGGAATGAATGTTTGTAGATGGGGTGCCAATCAAGCGGGCTGCTTTATCCTGGATGGTGTCGAGCTTCTTGAGTGTTGTTGGAGCTGCACCCATCCAGGCAAGTGGAGAGTATTCCATCACACTCCTGACTTGCGCCTTGTAGATGGTGGACAGGCTTTGGGGAGTCAGGAGGTGAGTTACTTACCGCAGGATTCTCAGCCTCTGACCTGCTGTTGTATCCACAGTATTTATGTGGCTACTCCAGTTCAGTTTCTGTTACATTCTTGGTTTGTGTCTCTGCAGGAACACTACATGGAGAGCAGAATCCCCTGCATCTTTGTGGCATCGAAGGCTGATTTGCCGGAACAAAAGCAGGAACAAGGAATCACGCCTGTAGAATTCTGCTACAAGCACAGACTCCCAGCCCCGTTTCATTTCAGCTGCAACAGCGACGAAGCAACAAACTCACAGATCTACTCTCGGCTTGCACTCGCTGCAGCATTCCCGTGAGTATTGCGGAATATTCCCAGCTTTGCCAGAGGATTGTTGTGAGGCTTTAGGAGACTTTATGCTTCTCTCGGTGCTGGTGGTCACTGGTTTCCCTACAAGGCAGGGTTGGGTAGACACTGGATCGATGGGCAGGTCATTTCAGCTGGAAAGGGATTAGTGTTACAGGTGGAACTGGGAGTGGGAGAGGTGGGGATGTCATTGGGTTGTGCCAGAGCTGAGGGTGTGAATGGGGAGGAAGGATGTGGTTGTGTTTTGAGGAGTGAAGAGTATTGTAGGTTGAGTATAAGGTAGAGGTGAATGAGTTGGATCATTGGACTATTCTGGCCCTGATTAAAGTACTTGTCTCTTGTACGAGGTGACGTCCCCAGCCAGGAACAGGCTCATCTCCCGCTTAAAGGAATTCAGCATCCACCACACGGGCCTGTTCCAGAGAGCGACTGGGAGAAGAACCACTTCCTGGACATGGAACATAGGAACAGGAATAGGCCATTCAGCCCATTGGACCTGCCCCACCATTCAATAGGCTGATCATCCACTTCAATACCTTTTCCCCGTACTATCCTCTTATGTCATTTGTATTTAGAAATATATCAATCTCTGCTTTAAACATACTCAATGACTGAGCTTCCACAGCTCTCTGGGGTAGAGAATTCCAAAGATTCTGAGTAAAGAAATTTCTCCTCATCTCTGTCCTTAGTGGCTTCCCCCTTATTTTGAAATTGTGTCCCCTGGTTCTAGACTCCCCAACCAGGGGAAACATCTTAGCTGCATCTACCCTGTCTATCCCTTTAAGTATTTTGTAGGTTTCAATGAGATCACCTCTCATTCTTCGAAACTCTAGAGAATACAGGTCCAGTTTCCCCAATCTCTCTCCATAGGACAGTCCCGCCATCCCGGGAACAAGTCTGGTGATCCTTCGTTGCACTCCCTCTATGGCGATAATATCCTTCCTAAGGAAAGGGGACGAAAACTGCACACAGTTCTCCAAGTGTGGTCTAACCAAGGTTCTATACAATTGAAGCAAGACTTCACTACTCCTGTACTCAAATCCTCTTGCCATAAAGGCTAACACACCATTAGCCGCCTTAATTGCTTGATCTGGCTTTAAATAACTTGAGTTTGTGAGCCCTGGTTCTCCCTAACCTATTTAGTTGATCATTTTATGAACCTCATGTTGCTGTGTCACATTGGGATTCGAGCCTCACTGGACCAGTTTTCCGAGAGAGCGCGGCTCCTGAACTTGAATGTGTTCACCAGTCATTGGGATCTGCAGGATTCGCACAGCCAGGTTTCTGTCAACACCAGTGTGGGTGATGCCATGACTGAGGGAGTTGTCTGCACTACAATCTGTGGAGATACTGCAGCAGTCTGCTCACAGTAGCTCAGCTTTGGGGGGGTGATGGTCAGACGTATGATGTACAGGAACTATGTTTACAGCTCACAGCAGGTTCTCCCAGAAGCCAGACTTCCCACAGAGCTATCCATGGGTTGGGGGATGACTGACTGTCTGAGAGTGGAGGTGTGTTCAGGGTTGGGGGATGACTGACTGCCTGAGAGCGAAGGTGTGTTCAGGGTTGGGGGATGACTGACTGCCTGAGAGCGAAGGTGTGTTCAGACCTCCCCCCGGAAGCATGTATTTGCATTGATGATTTTCATGTGATGATCACATCTCATTTGCATATTCACAGAAGCTGTAACATTGGGTTCTTTGCATTGTTACATCTGTGCCCACAGCGCTCTCCCTTTTCTCCTCACTGACTGCCTTTTCTCTCTTGCATCTTCTGCAGTGACCTGAACGAGGCAGAGCTCAGCATCACATCCTTCTGGCTGCGAATCACATTCGGAGCCACCATCATTGCCTTCTTGGGACTCGGCATCTATAAAGCACTGGCCAGGCAGAAATAACAGGAGACAGCTGGCCAGCACAGCAGCAGGGGAGAGGAGGGGAGGGGAGGGGTAGCGAGCGCTGATCTGCCTTCCTGTAGGATTTTATCCACAGATATCTTTGGGGAGGGGTGCGAGGAAGAGAAGCAGTCTCTTTAAAGTTGGAAGAACTGAATAAGCAGCTCGTGGTGCCCAAGTATTTTGACACGACATGTAGGAATGGGCTGCTTTTTCTATAGCTGCTAAAAGTGTCTACTGGACAGGAGACTTGACTAGTCTGAGTTGTGGAAAGTTAGTTTAACTGGCTTCCCGATTGCTCAGTCAGCAGCTAACACCAGTGTGTGTTTAGCTCTGCACCTTACCCCCTCAATGTTTGGTCACCGTATTCTGCCCTTTCTGCTGCCTCCCTCTATCCCACGAAGCAGCTAGTCATCTCCACCAGCAAAGCCCTGGTTAATCTGCAAGCAGCACATTTTTCTGGCAACATATTTTAAATTAAGACTCTGGGAACATGTTTCTGATTGAAAAGTAAAATGCCTCTTCTAAAGTTGTCAGGTGAACAAAAACCAGGGTACGTCAGGAAGATACGAGAAACTAAGTGTTTCTCACTATTTTTATACCAGAATTTTTAACTCAATGTGAATAGCTCACAATGTATTTTTTTCATTTAAGGAAAAGAATACCCAAGGTTGTTTCATCGTATTTTTTGGTATTGTTGGTGTAGAGGCCACACCCTCCTGTCATCTCTGCAGGTTCTGGCCGAGTAAACTGTGGAAATCGATTCTACAGAAGCCTGTGCTTTCTCAGTACAGTCCGGTTAGTGTCTGTCTCTGTATGTAGCAGAGAGGCCACCTGTACACCCACAACCACCTGTTCTGAAGCAGCACCAAATATCTCTCTTTACCATTTTAGTTCTCATGAACTGTGTGTAAAATCTCATGTCTGGATAAACAGGTAAAAGGTTATGTCACAAACCCATCTGTTATAGAAATGATGCACTAACTGTACAATTGGCTGCAGCTTTTACCTACATACACTAACTACACTTCAAAAAACGTAATTTATTGAACGTGAGCTGCTTTGAAATGTTCTGAGGCTGAAACTCTTTCTGTAATCACTTGTTTTCAATAGTTATCCGTGGCCTTTCCTGAATTCTACTGAAGATTCAAATCTCAGTTACATAAATATTTCCTTAACCGTTGACTTTTCTGTGTTCCTTACTTCCTGTGTTGAGATCCTAACAGTAATTCACGTCCCAGGGCATGATGTTCAGAACATAGAAACAGAAGGAGGCCATTCAGCCCTTGAGCCTGTTCTACCCCATTCAATAAGATCATGGTTAATCTCCATCCACTCACCTTCCCTCTGAAACCACTTGGTTTTGTATTGTTGCCATTATTTGACTGATGATGGCGACTCTGCCAGTGTCCTTATCACATCATTGATCACAGGCCTGTCTCACTGGCTTTGAGATTCACTGCACTGGATCATACTTGTGAGAGTCTGTGATAGTTCCTTTTTGTTTAAAAAAAAAATAGTATTTTCTTAAATGCAGTGTCCCATGTTTAACTGTCCTGTGATGTACATTCTTTAATCAAAAACTTAACTAATATAAAATAGTCACAAACATTAATACACAGAGAATAAGAGAATACTTCTGGGACTCAAATTCCTCATCCACTCTGTGTCTTACTGCTAACCTGTTAAAGGGCAGAGCGGCCATTAACTAAGGTTCTCTGATACTTTGTGCCTAACTTTTTGTAAGTGTTGAATGTTTGAGCTTATAACGTGAGAAAAGCAAATGTTGGCGACTGGGACATTTCCCCATTTCGGGTGCTCTCTCTCAGCTCAGTCAGATATTGCTGAATAAAGAATGTAAGAAATAAGAGCAGGAGTAAACCATTCGGCCCTTCAAGTCTGCTCCACCCTTCAATGTGATCATGGCTGATTTTTTTTTTTATTACCTTAGCTCCACTATCCCTCCCTATCACCATATCCCTGGATTTCCTTAGTGCTCAAAACTCTATCGACCTCAGTCTTGAATATACCTATCGACCGAGTGTACTCTGGGGTAGAGAATTCCAAAGATTCACAACCCTCTGACTGAAGAAATTTCTTCTCACAGTTCAGTCCTAAATGGTTGACTCCTTTATTCTGAGACTGTGTTCCCACTAGTTCTAGACTGTCTCAATATCTACCATGTCAAGCCCTCTGTGTTGTACCACCAATGTGCCCTAGCTCCGGTTAGGGAAAAACAGCTTTTCGACTTCCATTTCTGGGGCAGCAGCTGTCAATCACATTCTCTAACTTGGCCAAGAACTGCACTGACACTTGATTAAAAGCAACATTTCCATTGTGTCGTTCTTGCAGTTTGCTTGCAGCACCAAAGATATTTTGGGATGTCGCAGTTAGATTCCAGTGCTGTAGCTCCAGAATGGCATCACTTGAACAGAATTGGGATGCTATCACGTTGACATCATCCAGGTGTGGTCCCTGTGGAGCATAAACACCAGCATAGGCCAGTTGGCCTGTTTCGGTGCTGTAATTTCTATGTCTCTGAGGGATATTTACCACTCTGAATTTCTTTGGCAAGTAATTAAATTGATTGAGGGTTTTAAGGCAAGTCAGGACTGGTGATACTGTAGAAGCTATCACTGTGCTTTGATTAAATAGAGTAAGTTGTGTCTTCACGCTCATCCAGGTGATGGGAGGTACACTCGAAAATATTACCACCGCCAAGCAATTGAACTGTCATGCAGACTGGACATAGCGTTTGTTCCAATACCAAACTCGCTCTGACTGTACCTGACCAGCAGAACACTCTTGGGTCTGTTCCATTCCTCATTTGCATTCCAATAGCTTTTATGTGCCAGTTTGGAAAAGGGATTGTTGGTTTTGTAGGACAAGATTAAACTGGGCAGTGTCGTCTGTGAACTGGATCTAAAATATCCAAACTCTCACTACGTTTGCATTCTTCTAAATACAAAGCAAAGTGAGATTGAATCATACAGCACAATAGGTGGCCATTCAGCCTATTGTGCCTGTGCTAGCTCTAAGAGCTATCTGATTAATCCCACTCCCTTACTCTTGCCCCATAGCCCTGCAAATTTCTCCTTTTTCCTGTAGAAATATGGCATGTTTTCTGCAATCATTTTTTAAAAAATGCTAAATTTAGTTTTGCTTTTTCGTCCTGTTATTTTTGCCACTTTTTCTCTGAATCCAAAACATCCACTAATTTGCAGAAGGCTATTCAAACCGGGTAGCTGTATTTCCAAGCTCCAGTGCTGCTCCAATTCTGCTGGCTGGAGTTGATTCCGAAAGGCTCCTCTGTCACTGCCACTGCACAGTGCTGCAGCTGGTTTCAGGAACATGATGTGGTGAATCACGGGCACTCACCCATGCCCATCTCTTTGGACCCTGTCGTCTGCTGCTCACCAGGGGAAAGATGGCCTGTACACTTCTCCTGCTGTGCAGGAAAAAAAAATCTGTGCCTGAACTGCAGTGTCAGCTGGTGCTTTCTCCCATTTCCCCAAACTACACCAGTAGAATCAGGTCGAGCAAGTGTCTTGATGTGGGGGACTTTCACTCCCCAAAAGGTCAAGCCCTCTCGACTCTCCCTTGCCAGTCTCCCAATCATCCAACCCAATATGAGTTTACTGCTCTCTCAATAAATTGTCTGATCCTGTTCACTCTGTGAGCAGGTATGTTTACATGTCAACTTGGTATGTTGGTGTGTACATTGGGGTTGTGTCTCGTGCTCCTGTTTGGCCATTGCATGGCTCATCATTGAATGGTTTCGACCAATATCAGCAGCCAAGGAAATTTTCTTGATGCCCCTTTCACTTGAAGCCACTCTTTGCTTCCCTTTTTGAATTTGGACCTCATTCTCTTTTTCTCTTCTGTTGGCAGGGACCCCTCACTGGGCAGCAGTTGCTCTCTGGTACCTTGGCCCAATCTTTAATCACATGTGAGTCTTGCTAGTGAGGGTTGCAGACTATTTGACCCCACCGGGACCTGCCCTGATCCAATATCCATGGAGTTCCTTTCCCCGCTCTACCCATAGTCCGAGGGCACACGCCAATTACTGGTCCACCCTCAGCAAACATCAATTACTTCGCACAGGCCAGAGATTAAACCTGACACCTTCCAGTCTCTGTCGCTGCACCAAGTCATCAGGATTCACCTGTTCCCCGATTACATCTTCTTCAGATTGTGCTCAGTAACTGGAATTTACTTTGCTCCTGTTTGTCAAAAAATTGTCATGTTGTAAAATTCTTTGTGTCAATATACAGAACCACTGTTATTTTTCCTTGTGATTTTTTAAAATGAGACTTTCTGTACCTGTCCTGTTAATGGAAAGATAAATATATTTTCAGATTTTACATTTTGATTTTGTGTTGGACTGCATTTCTACAGGGTTATTTTGAATAATGCAAATAAATGTCAAATTCCCCTGGCTGGTTTAGTACAGCGTTGTCCAGTATGTTAATCACTGTCCACATGTCCCATCGGCAGGACAGACCCAGCAGAGATGGTGACACAGTGGTATGTAGTCAGGAGGGAGTTGCCCTGGGAGTCCTCAACATTGACTGCAGACCCCCATGAAGTCTCATGGCATCAGGTCAAACATGGGCAATGAAACCTCCTGCTGATTACCACCTACTGCCTCATCCCCTTGGCTGATGAGTCAGTGCTTCTCCATGTTCAACACCAATTGGGAGAAGCACTGAGGGTAGCAAGGGCACAAATTGGTATTCTGGGTAGGGGACTTCAATGTCTATCAGCAAGAGTGGCTCAGTAGCACCACTACTGACCGGGCCTAAAGGACATGGCTGCTAGACTGGGACTGTGGCAGGTAGTGAGGAAACCAACGAGGGAAAAACCTACTTGACCTCGTCCTCACCAGTCTACCTGTCGCAGATTCATCTGTCCATGACAGTATTGTTAGAAGTGACCACTGCACAGTCCTTGTGGAGATGAAGTCCTGTCTTCACACTCAGTACCGACCATTGTGTTGTGTGGCACTACCACCGTGCTAAATAGGATAGATTTTGAACAGATCTAGCAACTCAAAACTGGGCATCCATGAAGCGCTGTGGGCCATCAGCAGCAGCAGAATTGTATTCAACCACAATCTCTAACCTCATGGCCCGGCATATCCCCCACTCTACCATTACCATCAAGCCGGGAGACCAACCCTGGTTCAATGAAGAGTGCAGGAGGGCATGCCAGGAGCAGCACCAGGCATACCTAAAATTCAGTTGTCAACCTGGTGACGCTACAATGCAGGACCACTTGCGCACCAAACCGGAAGCAGCATGCAATAGCCAGAGCTAAGCAATCCCATAACCAACGGATCAGATCTAAACTTCGCAGTCCTGCGGGTAACTCACCTCCTGTCTCCCCAAAGCCTGTCCACCATCTACAAGGCACAAGTCAGGAGTGTGATGGAATACTCTCCACTTGCTTGGATGGGTGCAACTCCAACAACACTCAAGAAGCTCGACACCATCCAGGACAAAGCAGCTCGCTTGATTGGCACCCCATCTACAAACATTCACTCCCTCCACCACCAACGCACAGTGGCAGCAGTGTGTACCATCTACAAGATGCACTGCAGTAACTCACCAAGGCTCCTTAGACAGCACCTTCCAAACCCACGACCTCTACCAACTAGAAGGACAAGAGCAGCAGATGCATGGGAACATCACCGCCTGCAAGTTCCCCTCCAAGTCACACACCATCCTGACTTGGAACAATATCGCTGTTCCTTCACTGTTGCTGGGTCAAAATCCTGGAACTCCCTTCCTAACAGCACTGTGGGTGTACCTACCCCAAATGGACTGCAGCGGTTCAAGAAGGCAGCTCACCACCACCTTCTCAAGGGCAATTAGGGATGGGCAATAAATGCTGGCCTGGCCAGTGACGCCCACATCCCATGAATGAATAAAAAACAAACATCCAGTTGTGAATCATGGTGAACAATTGACAGGAGGAGGAGGCGCAACAAATATCCCCATCCTCAACAACGGGGGAGCCCAGCACATTAGTGCGAAAGATAAGGTTGACGCATTTGCATCCATCTTCAGCCAGAAGTGCTGAGTGGATGATCCATCTCGGCCTCCTCCTGAGGTCCCCAGCATCACAGATGCCAGTCTTCAGCCAATCCAATTCACTCCACGTGATATCAAGAAAAGGTTGAAGGCGCTGGATACTGCAAAGGCTATGGGCCCTAACAACATTCCAGCAACAGTACTGAAAAAGTGTGCTCCAGAACTAGCCCCCGCGACCCTATCCAAGCTGTTCCAGTACAGCTACAATACTGGCACCTACCTGACAATGTGGAAAATTGCCTAGGTATGTCCTATTCACAAAAAACAGGAAAAATCCAATCCAGCCAATTACTGCCCTATCAGTCTATTCCTGATCATCAGCAAAGTGATGGAAGGGGTCATTAACAGTGCTATCAAGCAACACTTGCTCAGCAATAACCTGCTCCGTGACACTCAGTTTGGGTTCCGCCAGGGCCACTCAGCTCCTGACCTCATTACAACCTTGGTTCAAACATGGACAAAAGAGCTGAACTCCAGAGGTGAGGTGAGAGTGACTGCCCTTGACATCAAGGCAGCATTTGACTGAGTATGGCATCAAGAAGCCCTCGCAAAACTGAGGTCAATGGGAATCGGGGGGGAAAACCCTCCACTGGCTGGAGTCATACCGAGCACAAAGGAAAATAGTTGTGGTTGTTGGAGGTCAATCATCTCAGTCCCAGGACATCACTGCAGGAGTTCCTTAAGGTCGTGTCTTAGGCCCAACCATCTTCTGCTTCATCAATGACCTTCCCTTCATCATAAGGTCAGAAGTGGGGATGTTTGCTGATGATTGCACAATGTTCAGCACCATTCGTGACTCCTCAGATAATGAAGCAGCCCATGTCCATATGCAGCAAGACCTGAACAATAACCAGGCTTGGGCTGATAAGTGGCAAGTAGTATTTGCGCCACACAAGTGCCAGGCAATGACCATCTCCAACAAGAGAGAATCTAACCATCTCCCTTTGACATTCAATGGCATTACCATCACTGAATTCGCCACTATCAATATCCTAAGAGCTACCATTGACCAGAAACTGAACTGGAGTAGCCACATAAATACCGTGGCTATGAGCAGGTCAGAGGCTGGGAATTCTGCAGCGAATAACTCACCTCCTGACTCCCCAAAACCTGTCCATCTACAAGGCACAAGTCAGGAGTGTGATGGAATACTCTCCACTTGCCTGGATGGGTGCAGCTCCAACAACACTCAAGAAGCTCGACATCATCCAGGACAAAGCAGCCCACTTGATTGGCACCCCATCTACAAACATTCACTCCCTCCACAGTGACGCACAGTGGCAGCAGTGTGTACCATCTACAAGATGCACTGCAGCAATGCACCAAGGTTCCTTCAACAGCATCTTCCAAACCCGCAACCTCTACCAACTAGAAGGACAAGGGCAGCAAATGCATGGGAACACCACCACCTGCAAGTTCCCCTCCAAGTCACACACCATCCTGACTTGGAACTATATCGCCGTTACTTCACTGTCGCTGGGTCAAAATCCTGGAACTCCCTTCCTAACAGCACTGTGGGTGTACCTACCTCACATGGACTGCAGCGGTTCAAGAAGGCAGCTCACCACCACCACTTCAAGGGCAATTAGGGATGGGCAATAAATGCTGGCCTGGCCAGTGACGCCCACATCCCCCAAATTAATATTAAAAAAAAGTGGAGCTAATTGGGAATCCAGATGTGATGATTTGCTTTTCTGATCAGTGAATAATGAATGAATAACAGACACCATCTTTGGGCCTGTCATCTCAATCATCATTCACACAGTGAATGCATGTGAACTTTAACCTTTCTGTGTGTTTGTCGGTAAACTGGTGAGAGAAAAAGCAGAGAGTGAGAGTGTTTTTGATTAAAAACAAGAAATGCTGGAAATACTCAGCAGGTCTGGCAGCATCTGTGGAGAGAGAAGCAGAGTTAACGTTTCAGGTCAGTGACCCTTCATCAGAGTTTGATTGTTGCGGCTGGTTTAATTCTTTGGTCACTAAATGAAGGTAGATGTTAAGATGTTTAGTAAATATATACATGTGAGAAATGTTTATCTGGATTGTGTGAGCCTCGACCTTTTCTCTCCAATAAAAAGTTAGTGTGAGGGGGCTAAGCAGCTTTTGATGTTGGGTGCCCCCGTACAGATGAAGTAGAAAGTGGCAGTAAAGGGCACATGGTGGGGCCAAATGACCCTGACCTTTGTTCCCAAAACTGCAAGACAATCGTACGTTTTTGATTTCTCTCTTTCATGTAGGTTAAACATTAAGCTTCTGACTGACTGTAAATCTAATCAATGCCGGCACGTCAATAGGAGACACCCTACATCTACTGTAATTCATTGTTTCCTGGAGTATAGCCTGGGTACAGACTCCTAAATAAATAGCATCTGAGTAAACCCAAAGTCTAACATCCTTCCACACCTGCAGTGACTCATTTAAGGGGAACGCTAGCTATGTACGTGAGGAAAAAAGGGATAGAGGGTGGCGCAGTGGTTAGCATCGCAACCTCACAGCTCCAGGGACCCGGGTTCAGTTCTGGGTACTGCCTGTGTGGAGTTTGCAAGTTCTCCCTGTGACCGCGTGGGTTTCCGCCGGGTGCTGCGGTTTCCTCCCACAGCCCAAGACTTGTAGGTGATAGGTAAATTGGCCATTGCAAATTGCCCCTAGGGAATATGGGATTGCTGTAGGATTGGTATAAATGGGTGGTTCTTGGTTGTCACAGACTCGGTGGGCTGAAGGGCCTGTTTCAGTGCTGTATCTCTAAATAAAAAAAATTTAAAAAAAGGATTGGGAGACGATGTGGGATGTGGAGCATAAACCCCAGCAGAGATCATTTGGGCTGAATGGCCTGTTCCTGTGCTATAGATTCCATGGAGCTTTCCGGAATAGAATGTCTGGCCTCTTTATCCAATATCCCCACACTTGCACCTTCCTAGCAGGAGCTTGGGAATGGTAATTTGGTGAGCTGACCAATTTCTCCAGATCAATGGATCCCTGGGCCAATTGTGGAGCCTCTCCAGAACCCCAGGTTTAGATTAGTGAAGTAACAGGGATAATTCAGTCAACCTGCCCCACCATTTTCTTAGCCGTGTCAGCTGTACCTTTTTAATTTTAGTGTCTCCACCCGCGATGCACTTTGGAACCGGAATGGTCTGTGGGGTCCTGCTACACGTGGCCTTTACCAAGTGAGCCAGTGGGGGAGCCAGCTGTACACATTAACCAGATACAACTATCGGGTAGTGCTGATATTATCAAACGGGTAGAGAAGCCTTTTTAATATCTCTGCTTTACAGGAATGTTTAATGAAATTATAAGAGAGAAAATATCTGTTGGCAACAACAACTTGCATTTATATAGTACCTTCAACATGGTAAAACATATCGGAGTGTTTAACAGGAGTGTTATCAAACAAAGTTTGACACCAAGCCCCATGAGATATTACGTCAGATAACCAAAAGCTTAGCCAAGAGTTAGGTTTTAAGGAGTATTTTAAAGGAGGAGAGAGGCATGGAAAGGTTTAGGGAGGGAATTTCAGAGCTTAGGACCAAGGTAACTGAAGGCGCGGCTACCAATAGTGGAGTGATTAAAATTGGGGAAGCTTAACAATTGCAGGAGTGCAGAGACCTTGAAGAGCTGGAGGAGATTACAGAGATAGGGAAGGGTGAGGCCATGAAGAGGATTTGAAAACAAGGACAATACAGTCAGTTTATTTCTGATACTGTTCCTGCTCAGAATCCTTCTCTTCTAGGATCTCTTCATTTCATCATTTGAGGAGCGGGGGGATTTCTGCGTGCAGATGTTTTTTTATATATTCAACAAGCAAGGCAAAATGTCCAGAGGTCACCACAAGCAAGTTAACATTTCAATTTCTTAGCCTGGATCTGACAGGAACTTTGGCAGGAACAGAGAGAGAGAGGGAGAGAGTCAAGACCAAGGGAATAGCAGTTGTTTAAGATACGAGCACACAGCTCGGAGTCTCACAGCTCGGAGTCACAAGGGAGAGTGTGAGTTGGAGACCAATCCATAGTGTAACCACTTCCAATAGGATTTTGGGGTAATGACAGCCATTCAGGAGAAGGACAACAATTCAACACCCTCTAGATGGATTTCTGGAAAAGGGGAGACTGACTCTGGTGAGTAATTCAACAAGAACAGGGCAAAATAGACAGGGACCAACACACAGGGACAGGGGGACAGGGACCCACACACACAGCAAGAGGGAGACAGGGACCAACACACAGGGACAGGGGGACAGGGACCCACACACACAGTGAGAGGGAGACAGGGACCCACACACACAGTGAGAGAGAGACAGGGACCCACACACACAGTGAGAGGGAGACAGGGACCCACACACACAGTGAGAGGGAGACAGGGACCCACACACACAGCAAGAGGGAGACAGGGACCCACACACACAGTGAGAGAGAGACAGGGACCCACACACACAGTGAGAGGGAGACAGGGACCCACACACACAGTGAGAGGGAGACAGGGACCCACACACACAGTGAGAGGGAGACAGGGACCCACACACACAGCAAGAGGGAGACAGGGACCCACACACACAGTGAGAGAGAGACAGGGACCCACACACACAGTGAGAGGGAGACAGGGACCCACACACACAGTGAGAGGGAGACAGGGACCCACACACACAGTGAGAGAGAGACAGGGACCCACACACACAGTGAGAGGGAGACAGGGACCCACACACACAGTGAGAGAGAGACAGGGACCCACACACACAGTGAGAGGGAGACAGGGGCCCACACACACAGTGAGAGGGAGACAGGGACCCACACACACAGTGAGAGAGAGACAGGGACCCACACACACAGTGAGAGGGAGACAGGGACCCACACACACAGTGAGAGAGAGACAGGGACCCACACACACAGCAAGAGAGAGACAGGGACCCACACACACAGTGAGAGGGAGACAGGGACCCACACACACAGTGAGAGGGAGACAGGGACTCACACACACAGTGAGAGGGAGACAGGGACCCACACACACAGTGAGAGAGAGACAGGGACCCACACACACAGTGAGAGGGAGACAGGGACCCACACACACAGTGAGAGAGAGACAGGGACCCACACACACAGTGAGAGGGAGACAGGGGCCCACACACACAGTGAGAGGGAGACAGGGGCCCACACACACAGTGAGAGAGAGACAGGGACCCACACACACAGTGAGAGAGAGACAGGGACCCACACACACAGTGAGAGGGAGACAGGGACCCACACACACAGTGAGAGGGAGACAGGGACCAACACACAGGGACAGGGGCACAGGGACCCACACACACAGTGAGAGGGAGACAGGGACCCACACACACAGTGAGAGAGAGACAGGGACCCACACACACAGTGAGAGGGAGACAGGGACCCACACACACAGTGAGAGAGAGACAGGGACCCACACACACAGTGAGAGGGAGACAGGGACCCACACACACAGTGAGAGGGAGACAGGGACCCACACACACAGCAAGAGGGAGACAGGGACCCACACACACAGTGAGAGAGAGACAGGGACCCACACACACAGTGAGAGGGAGACAGGGACCCACACACACAGTGAGAGGGAGACAGGGACCAACACACAGGGACAGGGGCACAGGGACCCACACACACAGTGAGAGGGAGACAGGGACCCACACACACAGTGAGAGAGAGACAGGGACCCACACACACAGCAAGAGGGAGACAGGGACCCACACACACAGTGAGAGAGAGACAGGGACCCACACACACAGTGAGAGGGAGACAGGGACCCACACACACAGTGAGAGGGAGACAGGGACCCACACACACAGCGAGAGGGAGACAGGGACCAACACACAGGGACAGGGGCACAGGGACCCACACACACAGCAAGAGGGAGACAGGGACCAACACACACAGCAAGAGGGAGACAGGGACCCACACACACAGTGAGAGGGAGACAGGGACCCACACACACAGCAAGAGGGAGACAGGGACCCACACACACAGTGAGAGGGAGACAGGGACCCACACACACAGCAAGAGGGAGACAGGGACCAACACACAGGGACAGGGGCACAGGGACCCACACACACAGCGAGAGAGAGACAGGGACCCACACACACACAGCGAGAGGGAGACTGGGACCCACACACACAGCGAGAGAGAGAGACAGGGACCCACACACACAGTGAGAGAGAGACAGGGACCCACACACACAGTGAGACAGACAGGGACGCACACACACAGTGAGAGGGAGACAGGGACGCACACACGCAGTGAGAGGGAGACAGGGACCCACACACACAGCGAGAGAGAGACAGGGACCCACACACACAGTGAGAGAGAGACAGGGTCCCACACACACAGTGAGAGGGAGACTGGGACCCACACACACAGTGGGAGAGAGACAGGGACCCACACACACAGCGAGAGAGAGACAGGGACCCACACACACAGAGGGAGAGGGAGACTGGGACCCACACACACAGCGAGAGGGAGACAGGGACCCACACACACAGTGAGAGAGAGACAGGGTCCCACACACACACACACAGAGGGAGAGGGAGACAGGGACCCACACACACAGCGAGAGGGAGACTGGGACCCACACACACAGTGAGAGGGAGACAGGGACCCACACACACAGTGAGAGGGAGACAGGGACCCACACACACAGTGAGAGAGAGACAGGGTCCCACACACACAGTGAGAGGGAGACTGGGACCCACACACACAGTGAGAGAGAGACAGGGTCCCACACACACACACACAGAGGGAGAGGGAGACAGGGACCCACACACACAGTGAGAGGGAGACAGGGACCCACACACACACACACAGAGGGAGAGGGAGACAGGGACCCACACACACACACACAGAGGGAGAGGGAGACAGGGACCCACACACACAGTGAGAGGGAGACAGGGACCCACACACACACACACAGAGGGAGAGGGAGACAGGGACCCACACACACACACACAGAGGGAGAGGGAGACAGGGACCCACACACACAGTGAGAGGGAGACAGGGACCCACACACACAGTGAGAGGGAGACAGGGACCCACACACACAGTGAGAGAGAGACAGGGACCCACACACACAGTGAGAGGGAGACAGGGACCCACACACACAGTGAGAGGGAGACAGGGACCCACACACACAGTGAGAGAGAGACAGGGACCCACACACACAGTGAGAGGGAGACAGGGACCCACACACACACACACAGAGGGAGAGGGAGACAGGGACCCACACACACAGTGAGAGGGAGACAGGGACCCACACACACAGTGAGAGAGAGACAGGGTCCCACACACACAGTGAGAGAGAGGCAGGGTCCCACACACACAGTGAGAGACAGACAGGGACCCACACACACAGTGAGAGAGAGACAGGGTCCCACACACACAGTGAGAGACAGACAGGGACCCACACACACAGTGAGAGGGAGACAGGGACCCACACACACACACACACAGAGGGAGAGGGAGACTGGGACCCACACACACAGTGAGAGAGAGAGAGACAGGGACCCACACACACAGTGAGAGACAGACAGGGACCCACACACACAGTGAGAGACAGACAGGGACCCACACACACAGTGAGAGAGAGACAGGGTCCCACACACACAGTGAGAGACAGACAGGGACCCACACACACAGTGAGAGAGAGACAGGGTCCCACACACACAGTGAGAGAGAGGCAGGGTCCCACACACACAGTGAGAGAGAGGCAGGGACCCACACACACAGTGAGAGGGAGACAGGGACCCACACACACACACACACAGAGGGAGAGGGAGACTGGGACCCACACACACAGTGAGAGAGAGACAGGGTCCCACACACACAGTGAGAGACAGACAGGGACCCACACACACAGTGAGAGAGAGACAGGGTCCCACACACACAGTGAGAGACAGACAGGGACCCACACACACAGTGAGAGAGAGACAGGGTCCCACACACACAGTGAGAGACAGACAGGGACCCACACACACAGTGAGAGAGAGGCAGGGTCCCACACACACAGTGAGAGAGAGACAGGGACCCACACACACAGTGAGAGAGAGACAGGGACCCACACACACAGTGAGAGAGAGACAGGGACCCACACACACAGTGAGAGACAGACAGGGTCCCACACACACAGTGAGAGAGAGACAGGGACCCACACACACAGTGAGAGACAGACAGGGACCCACACACACAGTGAGAGGGAGACAGGGACCCACACACACAGTGAGAGGGAGACAGGGACCCACACACACAGTGAGAGAGAGACAGGGACCCACACACACAGTGAGAGACAGACAGGGACCCACACACACAGTGAGAGACAGACAGGGACCCACACACACAGTGAGAGAGAGACAGGGACCCACACACACAGTGAGAGGGAGACAGGGACCCACACACACAGTGAGAGAGAGACAGGGACCCACACACACAGTGAGAGAGAGACAGGGACCCACACACACAGTGAGAGACAGACAGGGACCCACACACACAGTGAGAGAGAGGCAGGGACCCACACACACAGTGAGAGAGAGACAGGGACCCACACACACAGTGAGAGACAGACAGGGACCCACACACACAGTGAGAGGGAGACAGGGACCCACACACACAGTGAGAGGGAGACAGGGACCCACACACACAGTGAGAGAGAGACAGGGACCCACACACACAGTGAGAGAGAGACAGGGACCCACACACACAGTGAGAGACAGACAGGGACCCACACACACAGTGAGAGAGAGACAGGGACCCACACACACACAGCGAGAGGGAGACAGGGACCCACACACACAGTGAGAGAGAGACAGGGACCCACACACACAGTGAGAGGGAGACAGGGTCCCACACACACAGTGAGAGGGAGACAGGGTCCCACACACACACACACACACACAGTGAGAGAGAGACAGGGACCCACACACACAGTGAGAGAGAGACAGGGTCCCACACACACACACACACACACAGCGAGAGGGAGACAGGGACCCCCACACACAGTGAGAGAGAGACAGGGTCCCACACACACAGCGAGAGGGAGACAGGGACCCACACACACAGTGAGAGGGAGACAGGGTCCCACACACACAGTGAGAGGGAGACAGGGACCCACACACACAGTGAGAGAGAGACAGGGACCCACACACACACAGCGAGAGGGAGACAGGGACCCACACACACAGTGAGAGGGAGACAGGGACCCACACACACAGTGAGAGAGAGACAGGGTCCCACACACACAGTGAGAGGGACACAGGGGCCCACACACACACACACACACACAGTGAGAGAGAGACAGGGACCCACACACACAGTGAGAGAGAGACAGGGTCCCACACACACACACACACACACAGTGAGAGAGAGACAGGGACCCACACACACAGTGAGAGAGAGACAGGGTCCCACACACACACACACACACACAGCGAGAGGGAGACAGGGACCCCCACACACAGTGAGAGAGAGACAGGGTCCCACACACACAGCGAGAGGGAGACAGGGACCCACACACACAGTGAGAGGGAGACAGGGACCCACACACACAGTGAGAGAGAGACAGGGTCCCACACACACACACACACACACAGTGAGAGAGAGACAGGGTCCCACACACACAGTGAGAGAGAGACAGGGACCCACACACACAGTGAGAGAGAGACAGGGTCCCACACACACAGCGAGAGGGAGACAGGGACCCACACACACAGTGAGAGAGAGACAGGGTCCCACACACACAGTGAGAGAGAGACAGGGACCCACACACACAGTGAGAGAGAGACAGGGTCCCACACACACAGTGAGAGACAGACAGGGACCCACACACACAGTGAGAGAGAGACAGGGTCCCACACACACAGTGAGAGAGAGACAGGGACCCACACACACAGCGAGAGGGAGACAGGGACCCACACACACAGTGAGAGAGAGACTGGGTCCCACACACACAGCGAGGGAGACAGGGACCCACACACACAGTGAGAGACAGACAGGGACCCACACACACAGTGAGAGACAGACAGGGACCCACACACACAGCGAGAGGGAGACTGGGTCCCACACACAGTGAGAGGGAGACAGGGACCCACACACACAGTGAGAGAGAGACAGGGTCCCACACACACAGTGAGAGGGAGACAGGGACCCACACACACAGTGAGAGAGAGACAGGGTCCCACACACACAGTGAGAGGGACACAGGGGCCCACACACACACACACACACACAGTGAGAGAGAGACAGGGACCCACACACACAGTGAGAGAGAGACAGGGTCCCACACACACAGTGAGAGGGACACAGGGGCCCACACACACACACACACACACAGTGAGAGAGAGACAGGGACCCACACACACAGCGAGAGGGAGACAGGGACCCACACACACAGTGAGAGAGAGACAGGGTCCCACACACACAGTGAGAGGGACACAGGGGCCCACACACACACACACACACACAGTGAGAGAGAGACAGGGACCCACACACACAGCGAGAGACAGACAGGGACCCACACACACAGCGAGAGGGAGACAGGGACCCACACACACAGTGAGAGACAGACAGGGACCCACACACACAGTGAGAGACAGACAGGGACCCACACACACAGCGAGAGGGAGACAGGGACCCACACACACAGTGAGAGAGAGACAGGGTCCCACACACACAGTGAGAGACAGACAGGGACCCACACACACAGTGAGAGAGAGACAGGGACCCACACACACACAGCGAGAGGGAGACAGGGACCCACACACACAGTGAGGGAGACAGGGACCCACACACACAGTGAGGGAGACAGGGACCCACACACACAGTGAGAGAGAGACAGGGACCCACACACACAGTGAGAGGGAGACAGGGACCCACACACACACACACAGAGGGAGAGGGAGACAGGGACCCACACACACAGTGAGAGGGAGACAGGGACCCACACACACAGTGAGAGAGAGACAGGGTCCCACACACACAGTGAGAGAGAGGCAGGGTCCCACACACACAGTGAGAGACAGACAGGGACCCACACACACAGTGAGAGAGAGACAGGGTCCCACACACACAGTGAGAGACAGACAGGGACCCACACACACAGTGAGAGGGAGACAGGGACCCACACACACACACACACAGAGGGAGAGGGAGACTGGGACCCACACACACAGTGAGAGAGAGAGAGACAGGGACCCACACACACAGTGAGAGACAGACAGGGACCCACACACACAGTGAGAGACAGACAGGGACCCACACACACAGTGAGAGAGAGACAGGGTCCCACACACACAGTGAGAGACAGACAGGGACCCACACACACAGTGAGAGAGAGACAGGGTCCCACACACACAGTGAGAGAGAGGCAGGGTCCCACACACACAGTGAGAGAGAGGCAGGGACCCACACACACAGTGAGAGGGAGACAGGGACCCACACACACACACACACAGAGGGAGAGGGAGACTGGGACCCACACACACAGTGAGAGAGAGACAGGGTCCCACACACACAGTGAGAGACAGACAGGGACCCACACACACAGTGAGAGAGAGACAGGGTCCCACACACACAGTGAGAGACAGACAGGGACCCACACACACAGTGAGAGAGAGACAGGGTCCCACACACACAGTGAGAGACAGACAGGGACCCACACACACAGTGAGAGAGAGGCAGGGTCCCACACACACAGTGAGAGAGAGACAGGGACCCACACACACAGTGAGAGAGAGACAGGGACCCACACACACAGTGAGAGAGAGACAGGGACCCACACACACAGTGAGAGACAGACAGGGTCCCACACACACAGTGAGAGAGAGACAGGGACCCACACACACAGTGAGAGACAGACAGGGACCCACACACACAGTGAGAGGGAGACAGGGACCCACACACACAGTGAGAGGGAGACAGGGACCCACACACACAGTGAGAGAGAGACAGGGACCCACACACACAGTGAGAGACAGACAGGGACCCACACACACAGTGAGAGACAGACAGGGACCCACACACACAGTGAGAGAGAGACAGGGACCCACACACACAGTGAGAGGGAGACAGGGACCCACACACACAGTGAGAGAGAGACAGGGACCCACACACACAGTGAGAGAGAGACAGGGACCCACACACACAGTGAGAGACAGACAGGGACCCACACACACAGTGAGAGAGAGGCAGGGACCCACACACACAGTGAGAGAGAGACAGGGACCCACACACACAGTGAGAGACAGACAGGGACCCACACACACAGTGAGAGGGAGACAGGGACCCACACACACAGTGAGAGGGAGACAGGGACCCACACACACAGTGAGAGAGAGACAGGGACCCACACACACAGTGAGAGAGAGACAGGGACCCACACACACAGTGAGAGACAGACAGGGACCCACACACACAGTGAGAGAGAGACAGGGACCCACACACACACAGCGAGAGGGAGACAGGGACCCACACACACAGTGAGAGAGAGACAGGGACCCACACACACACAGCGAGAGGGAGACAGGGACCCACACACACAGTGAGAGGGAGACAGGGACCCACACACACAGTGAGAGGGAGACAGGGACCCACACACACAGTGAGAGAGAGACAGGGACCCACACACACACAGCGAGAGGGAGACAGGGACCCACACACACAGTGAGAGGGAGACAGGGACCCACACACACAGTGAGAGAGAGACAGGGTCCCACACACACAGTGAGAGGGACACAGGGGCCCACACACACACACACACACACAGTGAGAGAGAGACAGGGACCCACACACACAGTGAGAGAGAGACAGGGTCCCACACACACACACACACACACACAGTGAGAGAGAGACAGGGACCCACACACACAGTGAGAGAGAGACAGGGTCCCACACACACACACACACACACAGCGAGAGGGAGACAGGGACCCCCACACACAGTGAGAGAGAGACAGGGTCCCACACACACAGCGAGAGGGAGACAGGGACCCACACACACAGTGAGAGGGAGACAGGGACCCACACACACAGTGAGAGAGAGACAGGGTCCCACACACACACACACACACACAGTGAGAGAGAGACAGGGTCCCACACACACAGTGAGAGAGAGACAGGGTCCCACACACACAGTGAGAGAGAGACAGGGACCCACACACACAGTGAGAGAGAGACAGGGTCCCACACACACAGCGAGAGGGAGACAGGGACCCCCACACACAGTGAGAGAGAGACAGGGACCCACACACACAGTGAGAGAGAGACAGGGACCCACACACACAGTGAGAGAGAGACAGGGTCCCACACACACAGTGAGAGAGAGACAGGGACCCACACACACAGTGAGAGAGAGACAGGGACCCACACACACAGTGAGAGAGAGACAGGGTCCCACACACACAGTGAGAGACAGACAGGGACCCACACACACAGTGAGAGAGAGACAGGGTCCCACACACACAGTGAGAGAGAGACAGGGACCCACACACACAGTGAGAGAGAGACAGGGTCCCACACACACAGTGAGAGACAGACAGGGACCCACACACACAGTGAGAGAGAGACAGGGTCCCACACACACAGTGAGAGAGAGACAGGGACCCACACACACAGCGAGAGGGAGACAGGGACCCACACACACAGTGAGAGAGAGACTGGGTCCCACACACACAGCGAGGGAGACAGGGACCCACACACACAGTGAGAGACAGACAGGGACCCACACACACAGTGAGAGACAGACAGGGACCCACACACACAGCGAGAGGGAGACTGGGTCCCACACACAGTGAGAGGGAGACAGGGACCCACACACACAGTGAGAGAGAGACAGGGTCCCACACACACAGTGAGAGGGAGACAGGGACCCACACACACAGTGAGAGAGAGACAGGGACCCACACACACAGTGAGAGGGAGACAGGGACCCACACACACACACACACACACACACACAGTGAGAGAGAGACAGGGACCCACACACACAGTGAGAGGGACACAGGGGCCCACACACACACACACACACACACACACAGTGAGAGAGAGACAGGGACCCACACACACAGTGAGAGAGAGACAGGGTCCCACACACACAGTGAGAGGGACACAGGGGCCCACACACACACACACACACACAGTGAGAGAGAGACAGGGACCCACACACACAGCGAGAGGGAGACAGGGACCCACACACACAGTGAGAGAGAGACAGGGTCCCACACACACAGTGAGAGGGACACAGGGGCCCACACACACAGTGAGAGGGAGACAGGGACCCACACACACAGTGAGAGAGAGACAGGGACCCACACACACAGCGAGAGGGAGACAGGGACCCACACACACAGTGAGAGAGAGACAGGGACCCACACACACAGCGAGAGGGAGACAGGGACCCACACACACAGTGAGAGAGAGACTGGGTCCCACACACACAGTGAGAGACAGACAGGGACCCACACACACAGTGAGAGACAGACAGGGACCCACACACACAGTGAGAGACAGACAGGGACCCACACACACAGCGAGAGGGAGACAGGGACCCACACACACAGCGAGAGGGAGACAGGGACCCACACACACAGTGAGAGAGAGACAGGGTCCCACACACACAGTGAGAGACAGACAGGGACCCACACACACAGTGAGAGAGAGACAGGGACCCACACACACAGTGAGAGAGAGACAGGGTCCCACACACACAGTGAGAGACAGACAGGGACCCACACACACAGTGAGAGACAGACAGGGACCCACACACACAGTGAGAGAGAGACAGGGTCCCACACACACAGTGAGAGACAGACAGGGACCCACACACACAGTGAGAGAGAGACAGGGACCCACACACACAGTGAGAGACAGACAGGGACCCACACACACAGTGAGAGACAGACAGGGACCCACACACACAGCGAGAGGGAGACAGGGACCCACACACACAGTGAGAGACAGACAGGGACCCACACACACAGCGAGAGGGAGACAGGGACCCACACACACAGTGAGAGAGAGACAGGGTCCCACACACACAGTGAGAGACAGACAGGGACCCACACACACAGTGAGAGAGAGACAGGGACCCACACACACACAGCGAGAGGGAGACAGGGACCCACACACACAGTGAGGGAGACAGGGACCCACACACACAGTGAGGGAGACAGGGACCCACACACACAGTGAGAGAGAGACAGGGACCCCCACACACAGCGAGAGGGAGACAGGGACCCACACACACAGTGAGAGGGAGACAGGGACCCACACACACAGTGAGAGAGAGACAGGGACCCACACACACAGTGAGAGACAGACAGGGACCCACACACACAGTGAGAGAGAGACAGGGACCCACACACACAGCGAGAGGGAGACAGGGACCCACACACACAGTGAGAGAGAGACAGGGTCCCACACACACAGCGAGAGGGAGACAGGGACCCACACACACAGTGAGAGAGAGACTGGGACCCACACACACAGTGAGAGACAGACAGGGACCCACACACACAGTGAGAGGGAGACAGGGACCCACACACACAGCGAGAGGGAGACAGGGACCCACACACACAGTGAGAGACAGACAGGGACCCACACACACAGTGAGAGAGAGACAGGGACCCACACACACAGCGAGAGGGAGACAGGGACCCACACACACAGTGAGAGAGAGACAGGGTCCCACACACACAGCGAGAGGGAGACAGGGACCCACACACACAGTGAGAGAGAGACTGGGACCCACACACACAGTGAGAGACAGACAGGGACCCACACACACAGTGAGAGGGAGACAGGGACCCACACACACAGCGAGAGGGAGACAGGGACCCACACACACAGTGAGAGAGAGACAGGGTCCCACACACACAGCGAGAGGGAGACAGGGACCCACACACACAGTGAGAGAGAGACTGGGACCCACACACACAGCGAGAGGGAGACAGGGACCCACACACACAGTGAGAGGGAGACAGGGACCCACACACACAGTGAGAGAGAGACAGGGTCCCACACACACAGTGAGAGACAGACAGGGACCCACACACACAGTGAGAGACAGACAGGGACCCACACACACAGCGAGAGGGAGACAGGGACCCACACACACAGTGAGAGACAGACAGGGACCCACACACACAGTGAGAGAGAGACAGGGACCCACACACACACAGCGAGAGGGAGACAGGGACCCACACACACAGTGAGAGACAGACAGGGACCCACACACACAGCGAGAGGGAGACAGGGACCCACACACACAGCGAGAGGGAGACAGGGACCCACACACACAGTGAGAGACAGACAGGGACCCACACACACAGTGAGAGGGAGACAGGGACCCACACACACAGCGACAGACATAAAAAGTCAGAGACGCGAGAATAATAAAGACAATACAGCTGCTATGTTGTGTTACGGGAAAACAATATATTAATAAACAAGAGCTTAATACTATTCAGTGTAATAAGGAAGTTGTTTGAGAGCGTAAAATTTAATCTGATAAGTATTTGACAAACTACGGTAAATAGAATGCCTGTGAATTGGATTCTTTCTTCTGATTCTGTGCTCTGTGATATAATTGTATACATTAAATGACATTAATTGTGTTTGTGTGAAGGGGTTCTGTTTGGTGTAAGTTTGTACAAACTGGGAGACAATCGAGACAGTCGTTTCTCAGGAACATAAAAACTAACTAGGGTGTACAAACTATTTAAGGAAGTATTTTAATATAGCAGGTTATATAATATAGAGGTTTATGATTACTATTGGGGTATATATGAAATATTTTGTACATCTTTAAGGTACAAAATATTTAAGGGAATATAATATTTCAGGATATATCAATTTCTCTTCAATACTTAATCATATTAAATATTATGTGCTAATGATCCTTTGTTCTCTGCCTTTTATTAAGTGTATTTTCTGCTCCTATTAATAAATTTCAAGTCGTTATTTTTGAGTTTAACAATGAATGTTCCACCACAGGATATTCGACTACATGTGACATCTCAGCCAAGCTTGATCTGCCTTTGCTCAATATTCATTTGTCTTCAGCAGAGACAGATGGTTAGAAATCAGAAGTGGCTAATTTCCCCTCTTTTCCCCTGCCCTGCCCTGCAGGATGATCTAGTGCTCAATAATATGGTTAGCTATTCAGTTTAATGGAACATCTCCATTGAAACCAACTTTCCTGGAATACAGAAATGATGCAATGTTTTATTTTTAATTTGCTTCAAATCAAAGTTTGGTGTTTTCTTTCAATCCTCAGTCTGTGTCTTCAAACGTACACTTTTACATTACCCTCCACTTCTTTCCTTTCCTCTACTGAAGTCCCCCACATTCCCTCTGGCCACAGCTCTGTGCACAGATCTCCGTTTTAGAGCTATGTGTTAGAGTTACATATTAGTTGTTGATATATCAGCTTTTACATAAGAGTTGAGGGATGGATTTCTTGACCTAATGCAAACTGAAAGGCAGGATTAACTGCCTGGCAGATACATAGGAACAGGAGGAGGCTATTCAGCCCCTTGAGCCCATTCCAACATTCAATTAGATCATGGCTAAACTGCATCTTAACTCCATCTTACCGCTTTGGCTTCATAAGCTTTAATCTCCTTGCCTAACAAAAAATATAACCACCTCAAGTTTGAAATTTTCAATTGACCTCCAGCCTCAACAGCTTTTGTAGAGTTTTGATATATCAGTGGCTTGGCCAGTAAAGTGAGAATGAGATCTCCTATAGGAGCAGGTAAGTAATAGGGTAGTCAGTGTGTCTGTGCACAGCAATGTAGAAATGGGTTGCCTAATATAAGAACACAGACCATGATGTTGGCTGGGACTTGAACAACACATCTGCTAAGAGAATGGTGGGATATGGAAAAAGGGAAACACGAGTGTCTCGATGACAGCCTGACTTGGGATTGCACTCAGTATAGCAGGGAAAGGTCTAATTCGAGCAGATCTGCACCAGAGCTTTCCAATGTGATTGATATAAAACCCAAGCCCAAGTCCTCCCCCATTCTGTAATGGGTTTCACTTCCATTCCACTTGTGCACTGGCTTTACTAAGATCCCATTGGGTGGGACCTCAGGTTGAAAACAGGATTAAATAGTCACACTCTTTGGCCATGACTTCAAATTGTCCCCATCCAATACACACACACCAACTTATCATGTCTATTTTCAACTCAGCTTTGGCCAACAAGATAACCAGGAAAAGGCCAATCATACAACAGTGAGCTTTAGTGAAGATGTTCAAAGTGATTTACCAAAAATAAGGGTAACGCTTCCCTTCATCTGATATTTTGTGCATTTTATTCCATTACTGGAATATTTAATTTATTGAAAAGACATTCATTATCTTCCAGAGTGATTGTTTTAGGCATTGGATTGCAAGTGATCCTCATTGCATCCTTCCACTGGTACATGCCAAGTTTAAAGTGAAATGGGTGGCACAGTGGCGCAGTGGTTAGCACCGCAGCCTCATAGCTCCAGGGACCTGGGTTCGATTCTGGGTACTGCCTGTGTGGAGTTTGCAAGTTCTCCCTGTGACCGTGTGGGTTTTCGCCGGGTGCTCCGGTTTCCTCCCACAGCCAAAGACTTGCAGGTGATAGGTAAATTGGCCATTGTAAATTGCCCCTAGTGTAGGTAGGTGATAGGGAATAAGGGATTACTGTAGGGTTAGTATAAATGGGTGGTTGTTGGTCGGCACAGACTTGGTGGGCCGAAGGGCCTGTTTCAGTGCTGTATCTCTAAATAAATAAATGTCTGTTAATATGTATTTTTTAAAGCTCTATATCTGTCATTATTATAAACAGTTGAGGTGCTGGCAAAGTAGATCTTGAATGTCAGTCTTCGTTCACCTTGGAGTCAGAAGGTCTTGGGTTAAAGCCCCATTTCAGAGACTTGAGCCTGATAAGCCAGGCTGACACCCCAGAGCAGTACTGAGCGAGTGCTGCACTGTTGGAGGTGCCATCTTTTGGACAAGCTGTTAAACCAAGGCCCTGTCCGCCCTCTTAGGTGGATGTAAAAGATCCCATGGCACAATTTTTGAAGAGCAGGGGAATTCTCCCCAGTGTCCTGGCCAATATTTATCCCTCAACCAACAGTATCAAAACAGATTATCTGCTCATTATCACACTGCTGTTAGTGGGATCTTGCTGTGTGTAAATTGGCTGAAGCATTTCCTACATTGCAACAGTGACTACACTTCAAAAAGTACTTCATTGGCTTTACAGCGCTTTGGGACGTCCTGAAGTCATGAAATAAGCTGTAAAAATGCAAGTTCTTTCTTTATTTTGTTGCCACAGTAACATCCTCCCATTAATGGAACAAAACATAGCATTTCTTCCTTGTTAAAGATGCAGAGAGGTTTGGTGATTAAAGTACTAGTGTAGGTTCTCGAATCTTTCATTCTAATAGGACGTGTCTTGTGTTCCAGGTCTAAAACACATGTGCATCTCCAAGAGTGAGGACAGTGCCTTACCAGCAGAATCCCAGAGCAGATCCTCTTGTGATGAGTAAGCCCCCACTCTGGACAGCAGGCTGGCTGGAGACAGCATCGAAGCACAGGGTAGGACAGAGATAAGAACAGTAATTGCACTGAACATTGTAGGCTGAAAGGCGATGGTATGTGATGTTAGTTTTAGTCTGCTGCTTCTGGCCCACAAGAAAATCTGCCAAGAATTGCTTTTCTCGGCCTCCTCTGGGCCTGGATGTGTCCAATTTACCCAGGAGCAATCTCCATGGTGTGTGTAACTTGCACAGCTTGGGGTTAAAATAGCTTCCAGGCTCAAATGATGTTACCAGATCCCAACTTTTGAATATTTGAGGCCCCTGCCTTCCAGGGGTGAGAATCACAGACATTGCCTGAAACATGCTGGTTAAAATGGGGGTGGAGCACAAGTGCTATGTAAACAATGATCATCTCAACCCACCCGCCCACTCTCTCCATCTCAATCTCTGCATCCTAATCCACCCACCCACACACCTTAGTCAACCCCCAAACATTCCAGTCAATCGCCCAACATAACACCAGCCAACCCAATTAAACTAAATTCCCCAAGAAAATTTGTCGGTTCATGTTGGACCCAGGAAAGTATTTACTTGGTCACTTGAATTTCCATCTGCACGAGTTTTGCTTTATACACCAATTGCCAGACCTGTAACTGAGTCACTGTGTGGAAGCATCATGCGTTGTTCTTTATCAGATATGGAGAAGGCTCCGAGCTTCCCAGAGGACACAGCAGCTTTCGTAAATGATATTTTTAAAAATTCATTCATGGGATGTGGGTGTCGCTGGCAAGGTCAGCATTTGTTGCCCATCCCTAACTGCCCTTGACAACTGAGTGACTTGCTAGACCATTTCAGAGGGCAGTGAAGAGTCACATTCAACAGACAGTCCCAAAAAATCAAATATGATCCAAAACCTCATAGATTCAACTGTCAGGGACTCATCTGGATAATGTGGAGTGTCTGTATCATGTGGCTCCCCACTATAAAATGTTACGGGTAAGCATGGCAGTGATGGTGTTCTCTCTGCTCATTGTATAAGTGAAGGATGTTATCGATTTGGTTAGCCAGGTACCTGACATGCATCAAATTTCATCACTGCACTCGAGGCTTCAAACCAAGCTCGGGAGAAATCTACACCAGCTGCATTTCTGTTTGCCCGATGTAGAATGCACACTCTTTCCTCACAGAAACACATTGCTTACCTACAGCCAACTTAGATACAGGTTGGCAGAGCTAAGGATTAGAGACCCGCAAGTCTGTTCTGGGGTATTGCTGGAATTTGACCATCTCACAGTGCACAATTTACCAGCCATCGAGTAGTAGTAGACCTCCAGCTACTTGTTCAGCTAAGACAATCATACATTTCATGTCAATTTTCTTGCAAGGTCATCTGGGCCTGAGCGGACAGAATCCCAGTTCCCAATAACGACTCTACCCCTCCAGGCACCATCACTGAGCCAGGCAGACTGGTCAGTCACTGGTGTCCTGGGATTCTGCGGACCTGCCTGGCTGAGCTTAACGATCGGATCACTGTGTCTACCATGGTGGGTCATCTTGGTGCCAAACAGCAGGCACGGCATCTTTGGAGCCACTTCAATCTCAATGTGATCATACTTGTCCCCCAGCTCTAAGCACCAGGAAAATAGTCAACGATTAGTCAGTAACTAGTAGAAATGGTGCTGCCTCCGCGTTTGGTTCCTGTACTGCATCCATTGAGACAGCAGAGGGTTGTGGATGCTCCATCATTTAATACTTTTAAAGCTGGGATAGACAGATTTTTGGTCTCTCAGGGAATCAAGGGAAATGACGAGTGGGCGGGTAAGTGAAGTTGAATCCTAAAATCAGCCATGATCGTTTTGAATGGCGGAGCAGGCTCAATGGCCATATGGTCTATTTCTGCTCCTACTTCTCGTGTTTATAGCCCAAAAATACTGCTTTTTTTGAATTACAATTACTGTGGTTTGAGGACACCAAAGATGATGAAACAGAGGATGGAATGAGTTCTCAATTGGACACTGCAGCTGGCCTTTTTATCACAGCAACAATTCTATCTGAGAAACTCTGGTTACTTCCAGTATCCAAGGCACTGCTACCCTGGGAGCACTAAAATGACACAGCACAATAACCCGATAATATAAACTACTATCCTCAAACAAGTCCCTGTGTAGAGAAGTGTCTCCTAACCTCTCCACCAATGATAATTTTAAGTTGATGATCTTTTGCTACTAACTCCCCAACAAGAGGAAAGAATCCTTCCCTATCGAAACCATTAATAATTTGCCACTAAATCTCTTGGCTTAAGCTACACCACCAGGAACTGTCCCAGTATCTTGGGCCTCTCTTTTAAAAGGAAGAAGTTTAGGTTTGTTTGTGACATTTGGATATTTGGCAAACTAACCCAGCCTACTGCAGTTGAGGACACGGAGTTGGGGCCAGTTACATATCAGTCATTGAATAGTGAAATAGGAACACATGGAATTATCCAGAATGCAAACCCCGCGTTTAAGAGCAATGAGTTGTGTTGGGTTTTTGCAGGCAGGAGGAATTTAAAGAAACCTAGGACTGGACTATTTCAACCTAATAAATGGAGATCCTGCAATGGAAAGACTCAAATCTCACCTGTTAACTGGCTGTGTCTGATTTACTCATGAAATAAAAGTTTGTTCTGGCTCAAGCCTTGTTCATTCTAGAGATCTGTACAATGGAGCCAGAGAATAGAGTGAGCTGTACTTAGCCAGGGAACAGCCCTCTTGGGCTCCTCCACTTCCAAAGCTGAAGAAACTAATAGCTGTACAAATAACTTCTGTGACCCCTACGAAAACATAACCCATTTCAATGTTCTTCATTCCTCCATTGAGAGATTCATTCATTTTGACCTAAAGCTCCCACTTTGAAGTGGTTAAAATAATTAACATGACTGAAATCCAGTCATGTCATTGTACTTTAAGAGATCTGAAACCATTTTTAATTTCCACTGTCCACAGTGTGAATTACTTTTATAAAATGTGGTCAGTACTAAATGAGAGGCTTTCAAACTGGACCATCGATCCAGCAAATTAGCTCCCCTTGCTCAGAACCAATTATCTTAATAGATTGTGAAGAGATACTGTACTCATGCTAAAGGGGTGCTTTATCCTAATGGGAGTTACCTATACTCCAGGGACATGGGGTTTCATAAAGGATAGAAAACGTCACAATGATTAAAGTGCATTTGTTTATTTTTTTTTAAAAACAAGCAGTTACAATTCTGCCAAAATAACATCGACACTTAATTATCAAGACAATTTACCAGCATTAAATGCAGCTCTTGGTCCACTGTTAACTGCAGATATTGGACACCAGAGCTTTTCAGTAATTCCACACACAACACGCAAAATGTATTAACATTCTGGATAAAAGTCTATCCGTTTCAGCTCTTGGTGAACAAGACTGCCATTAATTATCAAAACACCTTACTTCCTTATTACAGGTACAACAGGAAACTAGTGTAACTGATACTGCATCCTCGCATCCAACTGACAAAACATCCATTCTAGTTTTTTTTTTCAATTATATGTATGCAAAGTTTAGAACAGTTTCTTGTACAATTATATACAAATATTTGGTTATTTTGAATTAAACTGCCAAGCCTTGGGGGTGGGGAGAGGAGCTAAATACAAGGGGGTAAAGTTTTTTGATTAACTTGCTTGGTTCCAATGAAGACCCTTTCTTCCCCCATTTACTTCAGGGTAAGTTGCTTACGATTCCTTGCTATGCTCCTACCCGAGCCGGGAGTAATGCTAAAACAGTCACCAGCCAGCAGAATTGAGAAGTGGGAGACCCACATCACCGATAGAGAAACTGCCAGCATGTACTACGAACAATAACAATGACATACAACAATAGTGTCACTCTTGCATTTAATCAATTTTCGTTTGTTTTTCAATGCAATTTAAACTGTAAAGTACAGACTGTTGACTAGAATTTGGCTGAAAGTAAGTCAATTTTCATTTAAGATCACACCTTTGTGTGAAATGGTGACAAATCTCATTACAACAGTGCTGGCTTTCTAGATGGTCATGAGGTAGGGCTACAATTACTGAAATATTCTACAAGAGGTACCCCATTTCCTTGTAGCAGAGCAGTTAAAACTGATGTGCCTAAAGCTCCTGAATTAAAATGCAACGTGATACTAAAGTGTTCTTGCCTGAATGTATAATCACAGTGACATTGTAAGATGTTTGCAAACCAGATGGAGATTACAGTAGCATGTTTACTGCTACTATGGTAGAAGAGGAATGTTTTCCTCTGCAGTAGCAGCACTTACCTCTTTCCACGACACTGACTCGGCTTTCCCTTACGTTGTTTATCAGTGCCCTGCTTTCTCCGTTTCAACATCTCCTTCCTTGCTCTAGCTGTAGTAAAGGTGATACAGTGAGAATCCAGAAAATCCAGCAATTTCCCTTTGGAAACCTTTATCCCATTTTCCTTAAGTTGCTGGTGGAAGTCTGACAGTTCAAAGGGCTTGTACTGCAGGATTTTACTGTACAGAGATGGGTTTGACCGAATGTACTGTTGGATGGCCTCAGCTGTATCTGCTTCGCGGATTACTGCCTGTGATGGAGTGATTCCATCATCCTCTTCGTCACCCGAATCTGTTGTAAAGACATTGTCAAATTCATCGGCTGCCAGCCTGAAAGAGGGAGAAAGACGTATAGCATTTATTCATGCAATCCAGGTAAGCAGTTTGTCATTGTGAACAAAGATATCTACCTAAACTGATTGACACTGTGACCTGCAGAGAGTTCCAAGGGCCCTTGTTGACTGATGTGAATTAGTAATGGGAAAGAGGTAATGCATGGTTTGATGTGAAGCAGGATGGCAAATTCAACCAAGGGCAGAATTTCCACATTTTGAAAGCAAACTTCCTGCATCTTGTTTCACAACTGCAGTTATAATGATAGGAGAGAGTGTTAGGGCAGGTGTTCAAGATATTTTGTGCTTCTAGTAGGATCTTAGTTCTTCAGAAACATTGCATTTTCTTCAAGTCATAACAGCAAGTCCTCATAACCAACAGGAAGAATCACCAAGGGCAATGTTCCTTTACAACCTTATTATGCTTCTGACCCAATGTGGGGGGGAGGCGGGTGACGAGAGAGCTGGGGGCGGGGGGGGGGGGAGGGGGGGAGCTGTGGGGGGTGGCGAGGAACCCCATTTTCCGGTGTAAAATGAGTAATTAGGTTATTGAAATCTGGCTGGGATCTCCCGCACTCTACCAAATAGCTAAACTCACTTCTTCATACCACAAAAAAGTCCGATTAAGTAGTTCCCTTAGTGGGCAAGGGTATATGTTAGAGGCACCTGCAGACAAAACAGATCTACAGGAAAATAAGTGTTCAATAGAAAGCTCTGAACAGCATTGTTCAGTAAAGTATGAGGATGGGTCCACGTGGTGTGACAAACAAATACACCTTTTTGAGTTAACTCAAAAGATGGCGGTCAAATAACTCCATTTTCTTTCTTTCATCATCCTGATTTTTTTTTTAAACCATTTGTCACTTTTAAGTTAATTGATTTATATGAGGTGGTTAGACTTTTCCTTTCATTCAGTCACTTTATTCCTTTCGGTGCACGCACTCAGATTTAACTGACTCACCTTTGTAATCCAAAGGAATCCTCACTCCCTGCTGAAGAGGAACTTTGAGATGACGATAACTGATTGGCCACATCAGAAGTAACAGCCTTCACCAGTGACTTTGCTTTTGGCCTGTGCGATTCAAGAACACGGCTTTTGTCTTTTCTCTTAGAGTTGGTATTGAGATGACCTGTCGAGGCTGGTTTGCTGGTTTCTGCGGAAACAGACTTTGACTGTTTTTTGGAGTGGGGTTTTAGCCGTTTCATTCTTGATGAAGCAGGCTGTGACTGGTTTATACTGCCCGCCCTAGCTTTGCTCAGTAGAACTGGGGCTGGTTTCCAAATGCAAGGCTGTGAAGATGATACTTCCTGCTGTTTGCACTGGGAGTCAGAATCAGGCTGAATGACTCGATGGGTATACTGATAAATCTCTTTCAATTTCAGAATCATTTTCTGCTTTGGCAGAGGTCGAACACCAAACCTGGAACAAAACAAATGAACTAGTCCAGACAGAAAAAAAATTTCAGACTATAATATTGAGCATATTATACTGTAGCCCTGATTCCCCAACTCTGCAACTTAGACCTCATCAACTCACCCACAAGGTACAAATGAGAACCAATTCTGCGTAATAATAAAAGCATAGCACCATTCGGATGATGCTTCTAAGGTGAATTTGGATTTAAAAGGTGCTGCGTCATCATTTCAGGGAAGTGATACCTTCAGTAAGTGGAAGATACTTTTGCCAAAAATGAAACTCTGATACTTACATAGAATTACACAGTCTTGACAGCACAGAAACAGGCCATTCGGCCCAACTGGTCCATGCCAGTGTTTATGCTCCACAAAAGACTTCTTCCACCCCTCTTCATCACACCCAATCAGCATGTCCTCTATTCCTTTCTCCCTCATGCGTTTATCTAGCTTGCCTTTAAATGTATCTCTGCTACTCACTTCAACCACTCCCTGTGGGAGTGAGTTCCACATTCTCACCACTCTCCGGGTAAAGAAGTTTCTCTTGATTTCCTGATTGGATTTATTCGTGAATTTATTCCTTTATTCTTAAAAGTTTAATGCAGGAAAACTCTGTTTCCATCACACACTCAACACCAACCATCAACTTACTTGCCCAGTTCTTTCTTTAGGTGTGGGGTGGCCATTGCTGAATAAGGAGGCTCTGGGGTGATGGGCACCAATGGAAGTTGAGCTTTCCTTCGGTTGACAGGTGCTGAAAAAAAAGATACAAATCAGTGAAAGAATGTTCGATTAAAAAGGATGAAAATAAGCCTAAAAATGCCATAAAAGATTAGTGTAATAATGATGAAGGGATACTGCTATATACATTAAATACAGAAAATGACACATTTCTGTGACGTGCACTGGGATTAAAATTCCAAAACTTCTACATCTACCCCAGGACACTTGCTTATATTCTGCAGTTTAATTTCCAGCTTTCTCTGTGCTAACAGCTCAGTCACGTTTCATGTTGGCTACAAAGAGGTCAAAAATTATACCACTCTAAAGTTTAACGTCTACTGTTATCATTAGCTGTAATTAGTACCAATAGATGATTGGTATTTTTGAGCCACTACATTTTTTTGGATCAACTGCATTTAACTTACTCCATCTATTATTTATGTTACTTGGTGTTTTGTCGGCCGGCACAGACATGATGGGCCAAGTGGCCTCTTTCTGCTGTAAACTTTCTATGATTCAATTCTATGGTATAAAAACGTCTTCAGAAACACCTAAAAGAATATTAATGTCCAAAAAAATTTCAAAGTCTTGCTGTTTAGAGATTTACACTTCAAAACCCACAATTGATCACACCTCCAGACTCAGTTTAACTGCAAACAATCAAAAGCATGGGACTTGGAATTTAAAAACATTCCTTCATTCAGGCTGACTGCTTACCTGGAGTTGTGGGCTCGCCGACACATTGTCTGGAATTAATGGGATCTTTCCGAAGCACAGGTAACTTTTGAGATAATCCCGGGAGGACTTCTGGAAACTCCTCATCTTCATCCCAATCATCCCAGATCTTGGAATCAAAAAAACTGGGATGCTGTCTGCTTGGAAGGTTCTCATCAGCTTTGCTGTTGTGGTCTACGCCAACAGATGGAGAGGACATCCTGGGCTTTGATTTTCCTGGGAGAGGTGTGTTATTTGTGTTTTCTGTGTCCATGATAGGACACAGTTCATCCTTATTCTTTGCTTTATTGACTCTCTTGTGAAGTGTGTCTTCAGCGTTAGAATCTTCCTCTTCAAGTTGAGGACTACCTTCAGAATTCCAATATTCGTTGTCATATGGCATCGGGGGCTCATCTTCAAACTGAAAGCTATCTTCAGCTTTAGCTGTTGGCACCTCCTCCTCAGTGTCTTCAATCTCCAACACAGACTTGTCTGTTGCTTCCTTCTCTTCAGAGCAAAGTGACACTGACAGCGCTGCTTCTAGCTGTGCTGAAGGAGAATGAGTGACTGAAGTGCCCTCACTTTCTAATTCAACAATACAATCAGAGGTCTGTGTGGGAGGAATAGGGGATGAGGGCAGTGAATCACTCAACGACTGATTGACAGAATTCTTCTCTGCAGAACTATCCAACTCACTAACAAGGTTCATTTCTTTGGCATCTCTCAACACTGCCTTTAATGAGTTAATTGCCTCTGCTTTTTCCTGTCCCACACCATCAGATTTTAATACTGTAACCTCCTGTTCTACTGGTTTCTCAAACAATTTGTCCCTTTTGACACTCTGATTCTGTAGAAAGTGAGAATTTGAAGTCAGTGTGGAGCAGAGTGTAGTTCTTGTTGAAAGTGGAGTGGCTGGAATCAGCCATGATCCCTCCACAGTACGGTCTTCATTACTCTGTTCATCACTGCTAAGCTGTAGAGCCAGCTCACACTCTCTATCCTTAACTTGGCTTTCATGATTAGACACCTGGTTAGCAACACTGTCTGTGGACAACTCTGAAATGCTATTGTCATGTAGCTCATCCAAACTTTTGAATGGAATTCCATAAACTCTGAAGTTTCTCTGTTCATCAATCTTGGAACTTGACGCCAGGTCATACTTGAAACCTAACAGTTTACCATCTGGACTTGGTTCTAATTCATCACTAGAACATTTAATGTCACAGAAAGGCATCAATTGTATGTTTTCAGAACAAGATGCTGACATTTTGTTTTCAGTTATTTCCATTTCCTCATCTGAGTCTATGATCAATAGAGTATCATTGGATTTATTCTCTGATGGAGACTGACTGGAATCAATGCTAATAGGTGGTGACAGATTGCAGTGTTGTACCTCACAGGTATTGTGGGGCAGCCTCTGTAAGCTAAGAGCACTTGCTGAAAAGGGTTTTTGGTTGGATGACCGTTCTAAGTATCTTGGAGATTCTTGAGCATCTAGTTCCTGAAGGACTCTCGGATTGTCACACCTTTCACCTGCAAAATTTTGTTGTCCATTTGAAGTCGGTGAGTCACAAGACAATATTTCAGATTGATTCACACTGTGTATGGCTCCAAGGGATGAGATTACGGCTGAGACCAAAGAGAGGCGTTCCTGTGGAGATTTCTCATTTTTATCAGTTTCCAATGGTGACAGACCAACCAATGGCAAATCAGACAAACTCGGACAAGCAGAGGGACTATCAAGCTCACACATGGGTGAAATTCTGTTAATGCTGCAATTGGCAGAGGAGCTAAACAATTGACTGTTCTTTCCAGGCGAAGTCTTGTCTACTTCATAGAGATCAAAATCATATTTTTCCCCAGATTTCATATCTTGCTGAGATTCTACTGATAAATCAGTTTCTGAAAAGAGACATTCATCGCTGGTATTTAAATTCAAATCAGCTCGGAGGCTATGGTTCTGTGATTCTTCCAGTTGAAATGTTTTGACCTTCTGAGAGGATTCTTGCATCTTGGACACTTCCAGAGAGTTTGAAAGACTTTGAGAGTTATATCCTGTTTCTCTTTCAGTCATGGAAGACTTGCAATTTCCAACTGTTTCACTTTCAGTTCTTAGTCCTTCTACACTCTCCTTTTCTCCACATGCATCAGTTTCTTCTCCAGTTTCCACACTGCTGTTTTTCTGATCGAGTCCCCCACTCTCTTGAGTCTTAAGGGAGGTTCTCACAATTTTTCGCTGAGTTGCTGCAAACTCATAAAGTTCTTCCAATTCCTCATCGTCAACTTTCTCATCGACCTTCTCTTCATCCTCATACTCCACAGGTTTGATGTCAAAGGCAGGGTCCTCAGCTTCGCCCATCCACATGGACCTCAGAAGGTCCTGAAGGTTGTCTTCCCTATTTCCATACTCCTCGTCTTCTATTTTAGTGAAAGGATCACTTTCCGATCTACCTCCATCAGGCTCAGTTTCATCTGAACAGGCTTCGCAGATCTCTATCAACTCACTCACAGCAAACCTGATCAACACACAGAAACACATCATTCTGAAAAGCTAAGGTAGCAGGTAACAAGATGTTCAAGAGGAAAATACTGTGGATGTTGGAAATCTGAAATAAAGACAGAAAATGTTCTCTCGGGGACACTTTGCAAGCTTCTAACCATCTAGTAAGTTAGTTATTTTAAGGCTTTAGAATTAAATTTGAAAAAAATAATTAGTAGCGTACTGCAGATTAATGACAACACTTCAATATTTAAGCCTGATCTTAGTACTGCATGTATACTAACCTGTTCGCAAGAGCGTGCAGCTCTGAAAGCAGAGTGGAAGATACAGAGATACTTGCAGTGTACAGATATCGAAGGAATGTACAAACTGCCTCTGTTGTAACTTCAGGCAGTAAGAGTCTGCGGGTCATGAGAGCACCATCCTCTTCCACCAGGAATCCCTCATTGTGCACCTGCAGAACAGTAAGTCACCAAACTCAAGGTGTGATCTGAGTTGGCAGAATGAGGGGATGAGAGCGGACGAAGAATTGCGATAGGCTCCACGGGTTACCCTTCAGGAGAGCACATAACTGGTCTACTATTTGCTGGCTGTCAGATATCAGTGAGTATTCTTTGGATTTAACTTTGGTTAAGTGATTCCATTCTGATGGATTCAAATGAGTACAAACTGCTATGTCAGAAAGTGTGTGACAGCACAAGGTGGGACAAAGCAGTATTGCATTACGCACATCACTAATGATGGTTAAATCGTACAGCCACACTTGGTACACCTTCCCCAATTGCAAACAAAGCAGCTTTATTACTCTGCATCCTCTCTCACACTTGCAACATGGTGACGTCACACACCAGGAGTACCAACTAATGGAAGAGATTGCCCCACATGGGGCATAAATCCAAGGGCACAACAACTCTTACTTGTTCTTGTGTGATTCCTAGCCACAAGGGAGAGAAGACTGAAAAGGGAGGGGGTTGAAGAAATAATTTGTATCCCCATTTACAGAAATAAATTTTTATCACTCACAATTTGCACGAGCTGTGGACAGCGAGCGTATAGAACAAACTGGTGAGCATACACAACCTCACCACTGTCCACCTGAAACTGCACATCACTCAGGTGGGGATTATTCACCATCCCACCAAGGTCTTCACTCAGTTTCTTCAGTTGCTGCTGAAATCAAAATGCACCAAATATTAAGAACAATTACAGGCGGCTAACATTACAAAAATAACCATCACCATTTTGTCCTGAATCTCTGCTGCAAGCTTCAAAGCTTTGATGGGAAACCCCAGAGCTACTTACAAAAATGGTAAAAACTGCAGAAATGGGATAGATTTGACTTTCACATTAATAAAGTGAAATTGGTTTGCTTACTCCACGGTGTAGACTATTTTCATAATTTCTCTCGTTCTGAGCTGGAACAAATCCACTTGGCGCAATGTCATCTGATAAAGAGTCCTTTCCTGTAGGGTAAGATGAATAGATACAGTAAAACCAGGAATACAGGCTTTGATTTACAAGAATGAGTGGAAGTTTCACTGCTCAGTAGAGTGATAAACCCCTAACTATTACTACAACAATCAACACAAAGCTACATTGCTATACAAGACAGTTTAACATTAAAAATTCAATGGTACTCAACAGAAATTAATCTAAAAAAATGATACAAGATATTAATAGTACCTGATGAAAAAAAACTATTACTGTCCAATTCAGAGAAAGTTGATTTAACTTTTAGATCAGACTCCAAAATAATTACCACATTTATTAAGTATTAATTCAAGTGCAATTCAATTCTAAAATCTCTACAAATATCCACTCAAGGATACAACTGCCTGTACAATTATTCATTCCCATCATTATAATTCATATCATTTCTGCATTTTTAAACCCAACCAAATTTTTCCATAAAAAGATTCTGTAACGGTCCATGGAATATAAAGGTGCAGATCTTTAACCAGTTGTATATTACCATCTCTTCCTGTTATGTTATTGACTTGCTCACTCTTCATCCCAGAATCCCATTGCGTCAACGTCATTCCCTCGCCGGCTAAATCCATTAAGTCGAAGAACGTCTGATCCTGCTGACTCCTGCCCATAGGCACTTCCTCAGTCCCAGTTTCACTTCCATTGCCAGCTGGTGCAGAGTGGTGATAGATCAGCTCCGAGGTGGGTTTTATAACAGCCTTTGCAGCCATTGCAGGAGGTAACATCTGCTCCTTGCCAGCTGGAAATTCCTGATCATGCCCCTTCAACAAAACACACAGTACAATTTTTTTTTTTTTTTTTTTACAGGGCTATGGGGAAAAAACAGGAGAGTAGGATTAATTGGAATAACTTTACCAAAGAGCTGGCACATGCATGATGAGCCGAATGGCCTCCTGTGTTGTATCATTCTATGATTAGTGCTACTTCCTTCAGGATGCTAGCCTGCAGAATACAGACCTGATCCTGTGAGTTTCCCATGTGCTATTTTTGTTTGTGGACATTGTTTAAGTGTCCATTCCCTTCTCTCGTTCCCAGGAGCTCAATGCTATCTGATAGAGTGACAATATTCTGTCCTTAGACCCAGCTCATCATACCTGGCAAAATAAATTGCACTTCACAACTGCAGAATGACTCAGGTCATATTGCAGTGACAGATCAATACTGCACCAATTAGGATATTGGTAACCTGCTACATTTGGACATTACTGATCCTTTTGGAAGTATAAAAGAATTGTTGTACATCACACTTCAGCTTTAATGGATGGCATGATCAAAAGTGATAGTAGACTGAAGACAAGCAGCAATTGCCAATCTGGAGACTTCATTTCCATGGATATTTCTCAAAACAAAAATTAAACAATTATAGAGGCATACCAACCAGCAGAGAAGACGGCCATTTGCCCATCAAATCGATGCCAGCTCTCTGTAGAGCAATCTAATCAGTCCCATTCCCCCGCTTGATCCCCGTAACCCTGCAAGTTTATTTCCCTCATCTGCCCATCCAATTTCTTTTTGAAATCACTGATTGCCTCCGCTTCCTCCGCCCTCATAGGCAGCGATTTCCAGGTCATTGCCGCTCGCTGCATAAAAGAGTCCTGCCTCACATTCCACCCCCCCCCCGCATCTCTTGCCCAAAACCTTCAATCTATGAATCTGTGTCCCCTAGTCCTTGTACCATCAGCTAATGGGAATAACTTATCTTTGTTTACCTTTTACAAGCCTGTCATAATCTTGTACACCTCTATCAAATCTCCCCTCAATCTCCTTTGTTCCAAGGAGAATAACCCCAGTTTCTCCAACCTAACCTTGCAGCTAAAATCCCTCATCCCTGGAACCATTCTGGTAAATCTCCTCTGCACCCTCTCAAGGACCCTCACATCCTTCCTAATGTGTAGTGACCAGAACTAGACGCAATACTCTATAAAACTCTGGTTAGGACACCACTAAAGGTTCAGCATAACTTAGTTTGTTCAGTTTGCTCACCCACTGTTTTTTTTCAGGTTTGCACTTGCTGCTGTTCAATATTCAGTGCATTGACACCTAATCTGTACTAATGCTTTGTCTTTCAACACATATTGTGTATTATTAACATATTGTTTGCCTTTGCTCCATGACCTTTTGGTCAGCTATGTGGTCTTGTCCAATCTACACCTTCTCCTTTGTTATCTCTTGCCCCACCCCCACCTCACTTGCTTATAACCTGTGACTTTTCTAATATTTGTCAGTTCCGAAGAAGGGTCACTGACCCTTTTTTTCACAGATGCTGTCAGACCTGCTGAGTGGTTCCAGCATTTCTTGTTTTTATTTCAGATTTCCAGCATCCGCAGTATTTTGCTTTTAGTTCAGCATAACTTCCCTGCTTTTGTACGAAATACTCTATTTCTAGAGCCCAGGATCCCATATAGAATCATAGAAAGTTTACGGCGCAGAAAGAGGCCACTTGGCCCATCATGTCTGTGCCGGCCAAGGATAAAAAAGCCACCCACCTAATCCCACTTTCCAGCATTTGGTCCGTAGCCCTGCAGGTTACAGCACTTCAGGTGCACATCCAGGCACCTTTAAAATGAGATGAGGTTTTCTGCCTCTACCAACCTTTCAGGCAGTGAGTTCCCGACCTCCATTGGGTAAAATAATTTTTTCCTCATCTCCCCTCTAATCCTTCTACCAATCACTTTAATGTCGATGCTCCCTCATTACTGAGCTCTCTGCTAATGTAAATAGGCCCTTCACCTCCACTCTATCCAAGCCCCTCACAATTTTGTACATCTCAATCAAATCTCCACTCAGCCTCCTCTGTTCCAAGGAGAACAACCCCAGCCTATCCAATCTTTCCTCATAGCTGCATTTTTCCAGTCCCAGCAACATCCTCGTAAATCTCCTCTGTACCCTCTCGAGTGCAATTATATCCTTTCTGTAATGCGGTGACTAGAACTGCACACAGTACTCAAGTTGTGGCCTAACTAATATTTTATATTGTTCCAGCATAACCTCCCTGCTCTTATATTCTATAGCTCGGCTAAAGGAAAGGATTCCATATGCCTTCTAAACCACCTTATTGTCCTGCTACCTTCAGGGATCTGTGGACATTCACTCCAAGGTCCCTCACTTCCTCTACACCTCTCAGTATCCTCCCATTTATTGTGTATTCCTTTGCCTTGTTTGACCTCCCCAAATGCATCACCTCACACTTCTCTGGATTAAATTCCATTTGCCACTTTTCTGCCCACCTGACCAGTCCATTGATATCTTCCTGCAGTCTACAGCAAGCCTCCTTGTTTATCAACCACATGGCCAATTTTTGTGTCACCTGCAAACTTCTTGATCATTCCCCCTACATTTACGTCCAAATCGTTAATATATACCACAAAAAGTAGGGTACCTAGTACTGAGCCCTGCAGAACCCCACTGGAAACTTCTCTCCAGTCGTAAAAACACCCGTCAACAATTACCCTTTGTTTTCCGCCACTGAGCCAATTTTGTATCCACTTTGCTACATTCCCCTGGATCCCACGGGATTTTATTTTTTAAACCAGTCTGCCATGTGGGACCTTGTCAAAAGCCTTGCTAAAATCCATGTAGACCGCATCAACTGCACTACCCTCATCTATCCTCCTTGTTACTTCCTCAGAAAATTCAATCAAGTTAGTCAGACATGACCTTCTCTCAACAAATCCATGCAGAGTATCCTTGATTAATCCATGCCTTTTGAGAGCAACAGTTTATCCTGTCTCTCAGAATTGACTTCAATAATTTGCCCATTACTGAGGTTAGACTGACTGGCCTGTAATTATTCGGCCTATCCCTCACTCTCTTTTTAAACAAAGGTACAGTGTTAGCAGACTTCCGATCCTCCAGTACCACACCTGTATCCAGTGAAGATTGGAAAATGATGGTCAGACCCTCTGCTATTTCCTCCCTGGCTTCTTTTAACAGCTTGAGGCATATTCCATTTTCTAGGATGCTAATCCCATTAATACTTCCTCTCTCCCTATGTTGATCACATCCAATGTGCCACACTCCTCCTCCTTAACTACAATGTCTGCATCATCCCCCTTTTTTGTGAAGACAGACGCGAAGTATTCATTAAGAATCATACCCACATCTTCCGCCTCCACACATAGGTTACACCTTTTTGGTCTTTTATGGGCCTTACTCTTTCCTTAGTTATCCTCTTACTCTTAATATGTTGACAAAACATCTTTGGGTTCACCTTGATTTTGCTTGCCAATATTCTTTCATGCCCTCTGTTTTCTGTCCTAATTTTCTTTTTGATTTCATCCTCCACTCTTTATACTCTTCTCGGCTTTCTCGAGTATTGAGTTCTCGGTGTTGGACATAAGCTTTCCTCTTCTGCCTTATCTTACCCTGTAAGCTCTTTGACATCCAGGGGGCTCTAGTTTTGGCTGTCCCACCCTTTTTCTTTGTGGGAACATGTTTACTCTGAACCTCCTGAATTTCCCTTTGAATGCCTGACACTGATTTACCTTCAAGTAGCTGTTTCCAGTTCACTTTTACGAAATCACTTCTCGGCTTAGTAAAATTGGCCTTTCCCCAATTTAGAACTTTAACTCCTGTTCTATCTTTGTCCTTTTCCATAATTATGTTAAAACTGCTGAATTATGATCACTACCACCAAAATGCTCTCCCCCTGCCACTCCTTCCACCTGCCCAGCTTCATTACCTAAAACCAATTTTAAAACTGCACCCTCTCTTGTTGGACTTGCTACATATTGGCCAAAAAAGTTCTCCTGAATGCAACTTAAGAAGTCTGCACCCTCCGTTCTTTTCACACTAAAACAATCCATTTTTTAAATTCGTTTTTGGGATGTGGGCGTTGCTGGCTAAGCCAGCATTTATTGCCCATCCCTAAATGCCCTTGAACTGAGTGGCCATTTCAGAAGGCAGTTAAAAGTCAATTGCTGTGGGTCTGGAGTCACATGCAGGCCAGATCGGGTCAGGATGTCAGACTTCCTTCTCTAAAGGACATTAGTGAACCAGATGGGTTTTTACAACAATCGACAATGGTTTCATGGTCATTAGACTGGCTTTTTAATTCCAGATTTATTAATTGAATTCAAATTTCACCATCTGCCGTGGTGGGTTTTGAACCTTGCCCCCCAGAGCATTAGCCTGGGCTCTGGATTACTAGTCCAGTGACATCATCACTACGCCACCGCCTTGGAGTAGTTAAAATCCCCTATTACTGCCCTCTTGTTTTTGCACTTCTCAGAGATTTGCCTACATATTTGTTCTTCTATCCCCCTCTGACTGTTTGGGGATCTATAGTACACTCCCAGTAGTGTGACTGCCCCTTTTTTGTTCCTAAACTCAATCCATATGGCCTCAATTGATGATCCTTCTAACATATCATCCCTCCTCACAGCTGTAATTGCTTCTCTAACTAAAATTACCACCCCCCTTCCTTTTTATCCCCCTATCTCATCTGAAAGTCCTGTAACCAGGAACATTGAGCTGCCATTCCTGTCCCTCTTTAAGCCCTGTTTCTGTAATAGCTATGATATAATACTACAATATTTCTATCTGTGCCCTCAGCTTGTCTGCTTTATTTGCTATACTCCTTGCATTGAAGTATATACCCTTGAGCAATGCCAAACTCTTTTTTTTATTTTCTATCCTTTGTTTCCTCTGCCTTCCGGGCTCACTCACGAATTATCTGCCTTCCATTTCCATTTTTGATTTTGTCCCATCTGAGTATACCCTCAGGTTCCCATCCCCCTGCCGAACTAATTTAAACTCTGCCCAACAGCACTAGCAAACCTCCCGGCAAGGACATTGGTCCTGGCCCAATTGAGGTGCAAACCATCCGGCTTGTACAGGTCCCACCTCGCCCAGAACTAGTCCCAATGCCCAGGAACCTAAAGCCCTCCCTCCCGCACCATCTCTCCAGCCACGCACTCATCAGCTTTAACCTCCTATCTCTACACTCACTAGTGCGTGGCACTGGGAGTAATCCGGAGATTACTACCTCTGAGGTCCTGCTTTTTAATGCCTTACCTAGCTCCCTAAAATATGCCTTCAGGACCTCATCCCTCTTTCTACCTATGTCGTTGGTACCAGTGTGAACTATGACCTCTGGCTGTTCACCCATCCCCTTAAGAATGTCCTGCAGCTGCTCTGTGACATCCTTTGACCCTGGCACCAGGGAGGCAACATACCGTTCTGGAGTCATATCTATGGTGCAAAAACGTCTGTCTGCTCCCTAACGATCAAATCCTTTACCTTTATTTCTCTTCCACTCTTGTTCCTTCCCGTCCGTGTAGCTAAGCCACCCGTAGTGCCCCAATGTTGGCTCTAGCTACACACCTCTGAGGAAACATTACCCTCACCAGTATCCACAATAGATGTCCATATGTTTTGCTAATTATTCTTATATTAATGTTGTGAACTGCACTCAATAGTATGTCACTTTTCACTTAATTTTAAATAAACAAATTAAATACATGCAAATTACACCAAATTACAGACTACATTTATGTACCTTGGGACGTTTTACTATGTAAAAGTGCTACAGAAATGCAAGTTCTTCTTGTTAATCCAGTAAACAGATTCATGTTATTAGGATTAACTGTTAATCTGTGAAGTTATGTAGCTCTGTAAGAGCAAATTATCCAAAAGCTGCAGATTCTGGATCATAGGGGAGCAGACTCACTTCCCAGAAACTGCCACAGAATTGTTCCGGTTTTATAAAATTCTTGAAATTCTAACAGATAACGCGAAATGAGGCGAAAGCAGATGTCTGTGTACAGGGGAGAAAAACATAATTTTTTTGCATAATTAATAAAACCTGCAGTTATCTTCTCCTGATTAAATCTCCTAAATTTTGCATATCACCTCACCTGTAGTTGTATAATAGGAGGGACCAAGTCATTTGTATAAAAGAGTGCAGAGTCCCAATCATTGGCTCCGAACAAGGCACTGCGACACCAGAGGCTATCTTGCTCAGTTATCCCTCGGTGCACATGACAGACGTGCCTCAGTATTCCACCCATGCGGAAAGTGCTTTCAGGCAGCGGAGGGGTGCTACATATTTCCATTTCTTCAGACAGAAGTGCTGCCAAATTGTTTTGGACCCGTTTGATCGCTGTCTCAGGGTCCTGCACCAATAATAATGGTGGAAGAGATTCCTTCCTCTTCTTTCGATTTCTCTTGTCTAAAACCGAAAAAAAATCCAGCATTGAAGTGTATTTGCATTTATTGTATTTGTACATCACCTTAATGATAAAAATCAGCTTAACAATATAACAGGAAAATATGTTTTGAAATGCCAACAGAATTTCCAATATATAAAAGGCTGAAACCTCTAAGGAATGTTACACCGCTGATGGGAAATACAATAAATTTGTACTTTCATCAAATTGGCCTGTTTCTGATTTTTTTTTTTGTTAAAACGCTTTAACGTCTCACTAGGCTGAACAGTGCTTATTCAGAAGAACATCCAGTGTGTCCTGAAAATTATCGTTGGCTCAAAAAGGAACTTGCATTTCAAAATGCAACTTGAATGATGCACAGATATTTGTCTTGGTGGAATAATAAACAACAATCGACATATATTCAGATTGATTTATGAGTTACACTCCATGGGGAAGAATTCAGCTCTGGGTTCAAACAGTATTTGAACAAGTGCCAGTGCCCACAGTTTAACACCTACCTGCTGCTACCACCATTTTGTTGAAGTTATTAGTGTGCAGGGTGATGGTTCGCTTCTCCTGCTCCTGTTTCTGTTGTTCCAACAAAGATGCAGATAACGCCAGAGCAACCATTGTATCCTCATCCACAGGCTGCTTCCTGCTGGTCTTGCATTTCTTTGATGGCTCGGTTTCTCTTGTTGAACCTTTTCTCTTTAATCCTCCTGGCTGAAGGCTGACATTTAAAACCAACAAGAGAAAAGGGGGAGATTTTAAAGTTTATGCACACAACAGATATGCACCCAGAGACTTTCACACAAAGGTGAAAGTATAAGTCAAGATAGTTCACGAGACATCCAGGTGAGGCGAGAGTGACTGCCCTTGACATCAAGGCAGCATTTGACTGAGTGTGGCATCACGGAGCCCTGGCAAAACTGAAGTCTGTGGGAATCGGGGGGGAAACCCTCCACCGGGTGGAGTCATACCTAGTACAAAGGAAGATGGTTGTGGTTGTTGGAAGCCAAACATCTCAGTCCCAGAACATCACTGCAGGAGTTCCTCAGGGTAGTGTCCAACCATCTTCAGCTGATTCATCAATGACCTTCCCTCCGTCATAAAGTCAAAGTGGGGATGTTCGCTGATGACTGCACAATATTTAGCACCATTCGCGACTCCTCAGACACTGAATCAGTCCGTGTCCACGTGCAGCAAGACCTGGACAACATCCAGGCTTCAGCTGATGAGTGGCAAATAATATTTGCGTCACACAAGTGCCAGACAATGGCGATCTCCAACAAGAGAGAATCTAACCATCACCCCTTGACATTCAACGGCATTACGGTCACTGAATTCCCCACTATCAACAGCCTGGGGGTTACCATTGACCAGAAACTGAACTGGACTAGCCGTATAAATACTGTGGCTACAACAGCAGGCCAGAGGCTGGGAATTCTGCACGAGTAACTCTCCTCCTGACTCCCCAAAGCCTGTCCACCATCTACAAGGCACAAGTCAGGAGTGTGATGGAATACTCTCCACTTGCCTGGATGAGTGCAGCTCCAACAACACTCAAGAAGCTCAACACCATCCAGGACAAAGCAGCCCACTTGATCGACATCCCATCCACCACCTTAAACATTCAATCGCTCCACCACTGGTGCACAGTGGCAGCAGTGTATACCATCGACAAGATGGACAGCAGCAACTCACCAAGGCTCCTTAGACAGCACCTTCCAAATCTGCGACCTCTACCAACGGGAAGGACAAGGGAACACCACCACCTACAAGTTCCCCTCCAAGCCACACGCCATCCTGATGGAACTATATCACTGTTCCTGGGTCAAAATCCTGGAACTCCCTTCCTAACAGCACTGTGGGTGTACCTACACCACACGAACTGCAGCGGTTCAAGAAGGAAGCTCACCACCACCTTCTCAAGGGTAGTTAGGGATGGGCAATAAATGCTGGCCTTGCCAGCGACGCCCACATCCCATAAAAGAATAAAAAAAAGAACAGTTAATTTGCAATAAATAAAAGCAAAATACTGCAGATGCTGGAAATCTGAAATAAAAACAAGAAATCCTGGAACCACTCAGCAGGTCTGGCAGCATCTGTAGGAAGAGAAGTAGAGTTAACATGCATCTTTTACATGCACCTGAACAGGTTGTCTGGGCTTCAGTTTAACATATCACCTCGAAAGACGGCACCTCCAACAATGTAGCACTTCCCTTTTGTGCATTGGAGTGAGGCCTTAGATGGTACATTCAAAATAGGACAGACAGGATCCCAGTTTAATGGCCGATTCGGAGAGAGAGGGGAGAGGGTTCAACTCATCAATCTGCAGTGGAATCCACCCAGACGAGCCCATCTGGAAAGGAGAATATGCAAAGGCACAATGACACCCCAACAGCCTTAGCTTATTCATACTGAACACTAGAGAGAGGAGAGCAGGAGAAACTCGGCTGATTATGTCACAAATAAGCCGCAAGTTATGAAACCTGTCACTTTTACTGTAGCTATGTAGCAATGATCAGAGACACCGGCTGTATAAAGGGATAAAACTGGGAGATATCAGCACTGGGTATACAAGGCACCCGAGTTGACAAAAGTGAAGGCAGGAGTGAGCCCAATGTGGATACAGTGGCAGGGCCTCTGTGTGGTTACAGGATGGGAACAGAATCAACAATAACTTTTTATTTCACTTACCTTGTCGAGCAAACTGAGCTTTCAGGAGGCCGAGAGTTCTGTCTTTGAACTGCCTCCAGTAATAACCGTGGTGGGACCTCCAATTCAATGGCACAGCGTTTGAGATGAATTGCTCGGCTCTTGAAACTTTTAAAACGTTTCCCGCAAATCGGACATTCAGGAACTGCAGGTACGTTCAGAGAGACAGCTGTGGCTGTTCTCTGCTCTCCTTCATCTAAGCACCTGTGAGATCAGATGGAAAGAAGTTAATGTTATTTACAAAGATAATAGAGCATGAAGCTAGTCTGTGCTGGTTTTTACGCTCCACACCAGTGTGCATAGCTATTTGAACAGCTTCTTTCTTTAACCTGTGCTTCCCATTCCCTCGGAAGAACATAAACCGATATTAGGTGAATAAAAGTTCAATAAAATGGTTATGTATCAGCTCTAGTCACTTACAACTGAATATAAAAGAACATCTGGAAGGTTGATCCATGAAGAACAGATGTAACAGGATTGATAAATCACATGATATTGAGAAACCATTGATGATATGTTCCGGTGCCTCTCACCTGTTGATGTGCTGTGCACGTCGAGCAGAGTTCATGTTAGAAAGATCCTTCTGACAGATTACACAAAAAAAGAGGCCGTTATCTTCAAGGGTATAGGCATCAGCTGCCGCCAGCTCCTGTTGTATCGCCCAGGCCAAGGCCACATCACCGTCTGCAGTCCCCTGGCAGTCACCAGCTGTGGAAAAATGGATATCATATTTAACTCCACAGTATAACTGTCATCATAGCCAAGTGCTTCCAGACAAAAAGGAAGAGAATCATTAGATGACTGGAAGTATTTCAAAGACTTTAATGCACTCTGGGTTAAGGTGGCACTATAAACTCCAAAGCTAAGCTCAACCAAGCTTTTAAAACTTCTTTCATGTATTGTGTCACTTGAAATCATCTTTTCTGCTCCCTGCCTCAGCTTTTCCATTCATGTTTCTCTTCTCCATTCTGACCAATCTGTCCTCACCATTGGTATTATAGCTGGCAAGTGTCGCCCGTAGCTACATCATGTGACAGGGAGTAAAATAAAATACTTATTCATTAACAAAGCAATAATATCCTACTAAAACGCTGGCTAGGTTTTCTCATGACTACATCTGTAGGGTATGCTATTATGATGGAAATGCAGCTGATTAAAGGCAGGTATCACTAAAATGTTTATAATCACATGAAAAATTGAAATTGGGGTGGCATCGGCCAGTGTAACAGTAACACATGTCCCTGAAGCTCGACAGGGTAGATGCTGAGAATGTTTCCCCTTGTGAGGCAATCTAGAACTAGGGGGCACATCTTCAGAATAAGGGATCGCCCATTTAAGACGGAGATGAGGAGGAATTCCTTCTCTCAGAGGGTCGTTAATCTTTGGAATTCTCTTCCCCAAAGAGCAGTGGAGGCTGGGTCATTGAATATATTCAAGGCTGAGTTAGACAGATTATTCATCTACAAGGGAGTCCAGGGTTATGGGGGGACAGAGAGGAAAGTGGAGTTGAGGCCACAATCCGATCAGCCATGATCTTATTGAATGGTGGAGCTGACTCGATGGGCTGAATGGCCTCATCCTGCTCCTATTTCTTATGTCCTTAAAGAAATGAGGAACAGATTTGATCAATTGAGCTAGTGATCGCATCAGTGGGCAAACCCTAACCCTAGGGAAGTGAACACTGGATGGATTGATGGATCATGCTCCCTGTACTGTTAATACTCTCATTAACTTCTGATGGTTAATACATCGCAATTTAGACTTGTTATACTACATACCTGTGCATCACAGATTAGTGATGCCCAGATAGGCAGCAGGCAATATACATATAATTTATCATAGTTTGTTTTTTAATAGAAAAGAGAACATTTGATAAACGAACCGTCCTGCTCAAAAACAAATGGTACAGGAAGGGATACTACAGCTGACTGACTGTCTGTTCCACCCTTCTCTCCGTTTGTGTCCAGATAACAGAATGCCTTGTTCTTCTCATCCCCTTGGATGGTAGGAGCTGGCAGTATTTTCACATCATTGCTGTGTCTCAAACGCTCAGGTTCCTTCCTTCTAAACTTCTGCATATTTCCCAAAACTCGTTCTTTCACACCCAGACTTTTGTTGACAGTTTTCTTCACAAATCCTGAATGAAAGAGACTGCTGCTCCGTATTCTGCCTGGAAATAAGAAGGGCCACATGTAACAGACAAGCGATCACCAAGGGCACACAACCGAGTTCTTCGTATCATACTTTCTCGAGGTCAATCATCTTATCAAATATTCCACTCCCGGGAGAATCAAGAAATGATTGTTACAGTAAAATAAAAGCAAAATACTGCGGATGCTGGAAATCTAAAATAAAAACAAAGTGCTGGCAATACTCAGCAGGTCAGGCAGCATCTGTGGAGAGAGAAACAGAGATAACGTTTCAGGTCAGTGACCTTTCATCAGAGCTTCTGCCCCTCTGAAGTGCAGTGCTCCTTCAATACTGCCCCTCCGACAATGCAGTGCTCCCTCAATACTGCCCCTCTGACAATACAGTGCTCCCCCAGTACTGCCCCTCCGACAATGCAGTCCTCCCTCAATACTGCCCCTCCGACAATGCAGTGCTCCCTCAATACTGCCCCTCTGACAATACAGCACTCCCCCAGTACTGCCCCTCCGACAATGCAGTCCTCCCTCAATACTGCCCCTCGGACAATGCAGCGCTCCCTCAATACTGCCCCTCCGACAATGCAGCGCTCCCTCAATACTGCCCCTCCGACAATGCAGCGCTCCCTCAATACTGCCCCTCCGACAATGCAGCGCTCCCTCAATACTGCCCCTCCGACAATGCAGCGCTCCCTCAATACTGCCCCTCCGACAATGCAGCGCTCCCTCAATACTGCCCCTCCGACAATGCAGCACTCACTCAGTACTGCCCCTCCGACAATGCAGTGTTCCCTCAGGACTGCCCCTCTGACAATGCAGTGCTCCCTCAGGACTGCCCCTCCGACAATGCAGCGCTCCCTCAATACTGCCCCTCTGACAGTGCAGTGCTCCCTCAATACTGCCCCTCTGACAGTGCAGTGCTCCTTTAGTACTGACCCTCTGACAATGCAGCGCTCCCTCAGCACTGCGCCTCCGACAGTGCAGCGCTCCCTCAGTACTGACCCTCCGACAGTGCAGCGCTCACTCAGTACTGTCCATCCGACAATGCAGTGCTCCATCAATACTGCGCCTCAGACAGTGCAGCGCTCCCTCAGTACTGACCCTCCGACAGTGCAGCACTCCCTCAGTACTGCCCCTCCGACAGTGCAGCGCTCACTCAGTACTGTCCATCCAACAATGCAGTGCTCCATCAATATTGCGCCTCAGACAGTGCAGCGCTCCCTCAGTACTGACCCTCCGACAGTGCAGCGCTCCCTCAGTACTGACCCTCCGACAGTGCAGCGCTCCCTCAGTACTGCCCCTCCGACAGTGCACTGCTCCCTCAGTTCTGACCCTCCGACAGTGCAGCGCTCCCTCAGTACTGCCCCTCCGACAGTGCAGCGCTCCCTCAGTTCTGACCCTCCGACAGTGCACTGCTCCCTCAGTTCTGACCCTCCAATGTGCAGCATTCCCTCAGTACTGCACTGAAGTGTCAGACTAGATTATGTGCAAGTCTTTGGAGTGCGTTTTTTTCACAGAAACATCTCAGTGAGAGGTGAAGGTGCTAGCACCAAGCCAAACTAACAAGAGTACGTCTTCATCTACTGTCAGCTTTTGGATTATTTAATTTACAGTTAAATGTCAACTTCACAGCTAACATACTAGAAGCATAGATTTCAGTTGGTCAAACAGACTTTTCCGCTCCTCTCAAGTCTTTTAAAGGCACATAAATAGTAGAAAGGGGTAAAAAGGAGAGAGGGGCCAAAAAGCATATTTACGATAGGAAGCAGAGGGCATGACTGAGGTACTAAATGAGTACTTTGCATCTGTCTTTACCAAGGAAGAAAATGCTTCCAAAGTCATAGTGAAAGAGGAGGTAGTTGAAACTGGTGGCACAGTGGCGCAGTGGTTAGCACCGCAGCCTCACAGCTCCAGCGACCCGGGTTCGATTCTGGGTACTGCCTGTGTGGAGTTTGCAAGTTCTCTCTGTGACCGCGTGGGTTTCCTCCGGGTGCTCCGGTTTCCTCCCACAGCCAAAGACTTGCAGGTTGATTGGTAAATTGGCCATTGTAAATTGCCCCTAGTGTAGGTAGGTGGTAGGAGAATGGTGGGGATGTGGTAGGGAATATGGGATTAATGTAGGATTAGTATAATCGATGTCGGCACAGACTCAGTGGGCCGAAGGGCCTGTTTCAGTGCTGTATCTCAAAATAAATAATAAAAATTAATAAAGAGGAGGTATTAGATAGGTTCGCTATGTGAAGTTGATAACTCACCAGGGCCAGATGAGATGCATTCAAGGATATGAGGGAAGTGTGGAAATTGCAGAGGCACTGGCCATTATCATCCAATCCTCCTTAGACAGAGTGGTGGTGCCAGAGGACTGGAGAATTGCAAATGTGGATTAATTAAGGAAAGTCAGCATGGATTTGTTAAGGGCAAATCGTGTTTAACTAACTTCATTGAATTTTTTGATGAGGTAACAGAGAGGGTTGATGAGGGTAATGTGGTTGATGTGGTGTACATGGACTTCCAAAGGGCTTTTGATAAAGTGCCACATAGCTTGTCAGCAAAGTTAAAGATCATGGAATAAAAGGGACAGTGGCAGCATGGATACAAAGTTGGCTGAGTGACAGGAAACAGAGAGTAGGAGTGAACTGTTATTTTTCGGACTGAAGGAAGGTACATAGTGGGGTTCCCCAGGGGACGGTGTTAGGACCCCTGCTTTTCTTGACCTAAATTAACGGTCTAGACTTGGATCTGCAGGGAAAAAATTAAAAATCTGCAGATAACACAAAACTTGAAAGTATTGTGAACTGTGAGGAGGATAGTGGTAAACTACAGGAGGACATAGACAGGCTGGTGGAATGGGCAGACATGTGGCAGATAAAATTTAATGTGGAGAGTGTGAAGTGATTCATTTTGGTAGAACGAAGAAAGGCAATATAAACTAAAGAACACAATTGTAAAGTGGGTGCAGGAGCAGAGGGACCTGGGGATATACATACCAGGGCAGGTTGAGAAAGTGGTTAATAAGACATGTGGGATCCTGGGATTTATAAATATAGGCATAGAGTACAAAAACAAGGAGGTTATGATAAACCTGTATAAAACATTGGTTCGGCCTCAACTGGAATATTGTATCCAGTTCTGGACACCACACGTTAGAAAGGATGTGAAGGCATTAGAGAAGGTGCAGAAAAGATTCACGTGAATGGCTGCAGGGATGAAGGGACTTTAGTTACGTGGATAGATTGGAGAAAGTTGAGAGGAGATTTGTTAGAGATGTTGGAAATCATGAGGGGTCTGGACAGAATAGACAGGGAGAAACTGTTCCCATTGACAGAAGGACACTGATTTAAGGTGACTTGCAAAAGAACCAATGGCGACACAAGGAAAAACATTTTTATACAGCGAGTGGTTAGGATCTGGAATGCACTGCCTGACAGTGTGCTGGAGACAGATTCAAATGTGGTTTTCAAAAGGGAATTGGATAATTATCTGAAGAGAAAAGATTTGCAGGGCTACGGGGAAAAGGCAGAAGACTGGCTGAGTTGCTCTCACAGAGAGCCAGCACGGATATGATGGACTGAATGGCCTCTCATGCTGTAACTATTCTATGATTCTATGTCCTAATCACATTTACAAGTCGGAAATCTGACCATTGACTTTCTATATTGTTATGAAACCATGATTCATCAAAGATGACTATTTGAGTGGATTAAAACCGTAGGATAAGTTTTAAAAAGGACTGAAAATCCGTATTATTAAGTGGCCTAAACAGCAGTTTGTAAAATGATTTGCATGACTTCACCTTGAAAATTACAATGCTATCAGAAAGGAGCCGGGTTATCTGGAAGTGAACCACCAGAACAATCAGCTTAGACAAGTATGAATGGCCCATTACCTGAACACAGACATTCAGACAGAATCTGAATAATCATCTGTTTATTCACATGGATGCAGACCAGTTAATTCATCATTTTAAACAATGGACCTGGAATGAGAGATTCCCAGCTTGCTGTGACCATATTTGGTAACTAGCTAGATAGCATGCTAACCCTTTGATGAAAGGTCACTGACCTAAAACGTTAACTCTGTTTCTCTCTCCACAGATGCTGCCAGACCTGCTGAGTATTTCCAGCACTTTGTTTTGATTTCAGATTTCCAGCATCTGCAGTATTTTGCTTTTATTAATGCTAACCCTTTGTGTTAGAGAGTGAATCACAATCCACTACACCATGAGGGGTTAACAGTGAGAACTCGTGGTCTCTCTCTCTGTCCAGCTGTTCTGCGAGTATGTTCCCTGCTGTATCTGACCAGCCAAATGCCAGAGGCAGCGTCTTCAATGTAAACCAAACAGCTGCTGACTTCAGAGGAAAAGACAGAGATTATCAAGACTGTAAACCGTCTCTGCACAGAATCCAGGAAAAAATAACCCCAAGCACAGTCTGAAACCATCCAACGCATCAACCTCCAGGATTCGTATATGATTGAGTCTTCTAAAGAAAATCAAACAAATTAACCTACTCTCCCTCCTTGTAACCTACTTCTGTGTGTGTGTGAGAATCTCTTGGGTGTATTCGAGAGTGAGAGTTGGATCGCTTTTTAAAAATTTTTTATTTATTGGTAATTAAGAATAAACACTATTTTTCTTTTAAACCTTACAAGAAAAACCTGTCTGTGTCTTTTACAGTCACAGCACCAGTTAGACACTCACTAAACTGACAAGCAAATTCTTTTTAAAGCACCTATGGTCCGCCAAGTGGTGAAAAGAGAAGGGAGGCATTCTCCCACTTCTCACCTGGCCAGAATAATACAGAATGGTTCATTAACCCAAAACAACTGTTTGACAATTTGCATTGATAAAAGGCAGCTTGATAAAGAATTAATTTTCTAAGTATGTTTTTTGAAAATTTATTAATACCTACCTGGTAAAGAGTTGTTAATCTCAACAGTCTCAGAGTGCTGTGAAGCCTCAGGTTTTGAAGGCTGAGACACAGCAACATCCTCAGTGGTTATACACACCTTCCTGCTGCAGGGAGGGGCAGGTAGATCATGTTCCTGACATTCAGTTACCCCAGTCTGATGGTTCTCTGGTGCCCCATCACTGTGGGCTTTGCTCCTGTTAATGCAGTTTACCTCGCTGGTTGAAGCTTGGCTTTCTTTTAACTTTGTCTTTGCTGTAAAGGAACTCGAGCGGTTCCAGCAGACGGATTTGCATTTCTTCCCTCCGCCTTCAGCTGGGTACCTGGACGCTCTCTTGCAGAGCTCAACAAAATCATCGTCTGATTCATCCATCAGTTCAAAGTGTTACATTACAAGGCAGGTATTAGGGATCAACCATGACCACAACCCGAAGCCATCCTCTTTGTTTACCGATTGCCTGCAAACGAGACACCAAAGAGCATGCTTTATTGCACTGAAATCAATTTCTGCCCCCCTACCATCTAATTCAACCTTTCCTTGCACCTCACCCCTGTGGAACTCTTCCCCACCCCCCAAAGCTCTCCTTCCTGCAATTGACCAATGTCTAAAACCTACTTTTGGCATCACTTAATGTGTGTTCAACAAAGCAACAGCAGGTGTCCTTGCACACGAATCATAGAAAGTGAACATGCAGGTACAGCCAGTGATCAGGAAAGCAAATAAAATGTTAGCCTTTATTGCAAAGGGATTGGAGAAGAGTAAACAATTCTTCCTACAATTACACTAGGCCTTGGTGAGACATTCTTGGAGTATTGTGCACTGTTCTGGTATCCTTACCTAAGGAAAGATAGAGGGAGTGCAACAACAGGTTCACTGGATGGATCCTTGGAATAAGGGGATTGTCCTATGAGGAGAGATTGAGTCATCTAGGCCTATATTTCCTAGAATTTAGAAGAATGAGAGGTGATTGTTTTGAAACATGTAATATTCCTATGGGGCTTGACAGGATAGGTGCTGGATATTTTCCACTGACCGGCGAGAGGGAGTATAGAACAAGAGGACAGTCTCAGAATAAGGCATCAACCATTTAGATGAGATGAGGAGAAATTTCTTCACTCAAAAGATTGTGAATCTTTGGAATTCTCCACCCCAGGATGCTCAGACATTGAGTATATTCAAGGCAGAGACCGATATATGGCACAGTGGTTAGCACCGCAGCCTCACAGCTCCAGGGACCCGGGTTCGGTTCTGGGTACTGCCTGTGCGGAGTTTGCAAGTTCTCCCTGTGACCCCGTGGGTTTTTGCCGGGTGGTCCGGTTTCCTCCCACTGCCAAAGACTTGCAGGTAATAGGTAAATTGGCCATTGTAAATTGCCCCTAGTGTAGGTAGGTGGTAGGGAATATGAGATTACTGTAGGGTTAGTATAAATGGGTGGTTGTTGGTCAGCACAGACTCGGTGGGCCGAAAGGGCCTGTTTCAGTGCTGTATCTCTAAAATAAAAAAATAATATTTGGGGGAAATTAAGGGATATGGAGGTGGTGCAATTGAGGTAGATGATCAGCCATGATCTTACTGAATAGTGCAGCAGACTCAAAGGGCTGAATTGCCTCCTATTTCTTCTGTCCATTCGGCCCCTCGAGCCTGTTCTACTGTTCAGTTAGATGGTGGCTGATGTGTCCCTGCCTTGGTCCCGTAACCCTGAACAACCTTAGCCAACAAAATCTATCAATCACAGTTTGAAATTTTGAGCTGAGCCTCCCCTCCCACAGCTTTTTGGGGAGAGTTTTGCAGATTTCCACCAGCCTTTATGTGAAGAAGTGCTTCCTGACAATCACCCAACTCCAGTTTTAAGCTGATGCCTCCTTGTTCTGGACTCCCCCACACCAGAGGAAATAGTTTCGATCGATCTACCCTATCGAATATTCCTATCATTCAATTAATCTTCGATAGTCATTACAATCCAGCCCAGGAACCTGTCCTGACAGTTTCATCCCTTTCAACCCCAGACTGCTCGCCCTCCAAGGCCCAACTTCCCTTCAGACTTTTATTCAGACAGCAACCGTTACAAGAACAATCCAGTGTTCCCGAAACCCGCTGCAGCTCCCAGGCTCCAGGCTCGGCCAAAAGCACTCACTCCAGCAGCGGACCCCCTCACTCCCGTCTTGCCCGCTACCCAACACCGGGGCCTTCACTCCCCAGGACTCGAACCGCCGGATGTACCTCAGGCCTCGCCGGAAGCGGCCCCAACGCCATTTTGTTTCCCCGCGCGTTGCCCCGAACAAAGATGGCGCCGCCCCGTCAATAATGGGGAGCACGTGACCCCCCCCCCCACCTCCGCCGGTCAGCTGACTGTCGGAGAGTCATGTGATGCGGGGAGGGAAGCGGCGCGGCAGGTAAATGGATCGCGGGGTGAGCTCCGGAGGAAAGCCGCAGAGTTAGATTTGTATTTATATAGCGCCTTCCACATCCTCAGGATATTGTTTTGACAGCCAATGAATTGCTTTTGAAATGTAGCCGCTATTGTACGAAATGTGGCAGCCAATTTGCGCACAGAAAGATCCCACAAACAGTCAGTGTGATATTGACCGGGTAATATTGGTTCAGGACTAAATATTGTCCCCAGGAGAAGTCTAAAATAAAAGCAAAATACTGTGGATGCTGAAAATCTGAAATAAATCAGTGCTGGACATACTCAGCATGTCTGGCAGCTTCTGTGGAGAGAGATGAAGGGTCACTGACCTGAAACGTTAACTCTGCTTCTCTCTCTGCAGAGGCTGCCAGACCTGCTGAGTATTTCCAGCATTTTCTGTTTTTATTATTGGGGCGAACTCTTCTTTGAAATAATTTACATGATCTTTTATGTCTGCTTGAGAGGGCAGACAGATCCTCGATTTTAATATCTCATCCGAACCAAGGCACCACCAAGTGTCAGCGTAGCATATGTTCTTCAAGTCTCTCGAGTGGGACTTGAACCCACGACCTTCTGACTCGGTGGAATGAGGAGGGAATGGGAGAAGGGATGAGCCTAGGTTTCAGTACGGTGAGGCTCACCTACACAGTTACTGCTCCATGGCAGTGAAATCAGGAGAGACTGTGATCAGAAGCAAAGTGAACAGCAGACTGAAACAAAGCCCCCAGTTCTGATGTGCCTTGTGGTGCTTTCATGACAGTTTTGCAGAATTGGTGCAGAGTGCTTCTACAATCACCCGTATCGTGTGCAGAAAGCTGAATAGTAAAGAAGGTGTTTAGAATATAATAGTGTGAAAGCCTGTAACGTTACTGACAATGCAGCTCATGGGTTTAAGCTCCATTCTGGATTGGAGAATGTTGGCTGACATTTCAGTGCAGTAACTGAGGGAAGGGCTGTCTTTAGGATCAGATGTTATAAACTTGGGTCCCCTTTACCTGCTCAGGTGGATTTGGATTATTCAGTTGCTTTACCTGGAGGGAGGCAGAGTCCTATCCACAGCCTGTCCACCATCGTCCAGCTGGGTGGGACTGCTCTCACCTGGTTCCATTCTTATCTAATCGTAGCCAGAGAATCACTTGCAATGGCTTCTCTTCCTGCTCCCGCAACGTTACCTCTGGTGCCTCCCAAGGATCTCCCCTTTCCCCCCTCCTATTTCTCATCTACATGCCGCCTCTCAATGACATCATCTGAAAGCACAGCATTAGTTTTCACATGTACGCTGATGACACCCAGCTCTACCTCACCACCACCTCTCTCCACTCCTCCACTGTTGCTAAACTATCAGACTGTTTATCCGACACCCAGTACTGGATGAGCAGAAATTTCCTCCAATTAAATATTGGGAAGACTGAACCCATTGTTTTTGATCCCTGCTCCCTCAAAATCAGTTCCCTAGCTACTGACGCCCTCTCCCTGGCAACAGTCTGACATTATACTAATTTGCTCGCAACCTGGGTTAAACATTTCACCCCGAGATGAGCTTCAGACCTTGTATTCACACCATCATCTCGACCACCTGTTTCCACCTCTGTAACGCTCAACTTCGTCCCTGTCTCAGCTCATTCGCTGCTAAAACCCCCATTCATTTATTCATTACCTCTAGACTTGACTGTTCCAACACACTCCTGGCTGGTTTGCCACATTCTACCCTCTGTAAACTTGAGGTCATCCAAAGCTCTGTTGCCCGTGTCGTAAATCGCACTAAGTCCCATCCCCCATCACCCTTTTCCTCGCTGATCAATATTAGCAACGTCTTGATTTTACATTTCTCATCCTTGTTTTCAAATCCCTCCATGACCTCGCCCCTCCCTATCTCTGTAACCTCCTCCAGCCCTATAACCCTCTGAGCCCCCGTGCTCCTCTGATTTTGGCCTCTTGAGCATCCCCAATTTTAGTCGCTCCACCACTGGTGGCTGCACCTTCAGCTGCCTGGACTCTCAGCTCTGGAATACCCTCCCTGAACCTCTCCGCCTCTCCACCTTGCTTTCCTCTTTTAAGACGCTCCGTAAAACCCACCTCTTTGACCCAACTTTTGATCGTCAGACCTAATATCTCCTTTTGTGGCTCGGTGTCATGTTTTGTTTATTCATGCTCCTGTGAAGCATCTTAGGATGTTTTATTACATTCTTTCTTTTTCTTTTCTTTTTTCTTTCTTTTTCTTCTTTTGGGCCTCCTTATCTCGAGAGACAATGGATACGCGCCTGGAGGTGGTCAGTGGTTTGTGAAGCAGCGCCTGGAGTGGCTATAAAGGCCAATTCTGGAGTGACAGGCTCTTCCACAGGTGCTGCAGAGAAATTTGTTTGTTGGGGCTGTTGCACAGTTGGCTCTCCCCTTGCGCCTCTGTCTTTTTTCCTGCCAACTACTAAGTCTCTTCGACTCGCCACAATTTAGCCCTGTCTTTATGGCTGCCCGCCAGCTCTGGCGAATGCTGGCAACTGACTCCCACGACTTGTGATCAATGTCACACGATTTCATGTCGCGTTTGCAGACGTCTTTATAACGGAGACATGGACGGCCGGTGGGTCTGATACCAGTGGCGAGCTCGCTGTACAATGTGTCTTTGGGGATCCTGCCATCTTCCATGCGGCTCACATGGCCAAGCCATCTCAAGCGCCGCTGACTCAGTAGTGTGTATAAGCTGGGGATGTTGGCCGCCTCGAGGACTTCTGTGTTGGAGATACGGTCCTGCCACCTGATGCCAAGTATTCTCCGGAGGCAGCGAAGATGGAATGAATTGAGGCGTCGCTCTTGGCTGGCATACGTTGTCCAGGCCTCGCTGCCGTAGAGCAAGGTACTGAGGACACAGGCCTGATACACTCGGACTTTTGTGTTCCGTGTCAGTGCGCCATTTTCCCACACTCTCTTGGCCAGTCTGAACATAGCAGTGGAAGCCTTACCCATGTGCTTATTACATTAAAGGAGCTATATAGATATAAATTATCGTTCGTTATCCTGACCAATGCAGTGAACATCTGTTATTTTTATTTTACGGAACAAGTCTTTGCAATGAAGGTTACTGGATAACTCTGCGATTCTTCCCTGCTTTGCTGATTACTGCACTTGGTATTTAATGCCTTGCTCGTATTACAGAGCGATTTCTACATGATTGGGGGTCTCAGTGCTAAATTCAACCCCTGTTTATGCCCAGGGTGGATCTGATGATGCACGTGCTCTTTGTTCCATTGCTATCTTCAGGCTGAAGGTCTTGCCTGATGTTGGAGAAAGATTTGCAGAAGATAATGATGATGTGCTAATGTCCCATTGATACTGAACTGCCCTCAGTATAAACAGGGTGAATTCAGTCCATTGATCTGTAAAATCAAGTTAAGGCCTCAGCTTGTCTATACTTAAAATAAGACAGACTTTTTATTTTATTCGTTCATGGGATGTGCTGGCCAGGCCAGCATTTGTTGCCCATCCCTAATTGCCCTTGAGAAGGTGGTGGTGAGCTGCCTTCTTGAACCGCTGCAGTCTGTGTAGTGTAGGTACACCCACAGTGCTGTTAGGTAGGGAGTTGCAGGATTTTGACCCAGTGACAGTGAAGGAACAGCGATATTGTTCCAAGTCAGGATGGTGTGTGACTTGGAGGGGAACTTTCAGGTGGTGGTGTTCCCATGCATCTGCTGCTCTTGTCCTTCTAGTTGGTAGAGGTCGTGGGTTTGGAAGGTGCTGTCAAAGTCAGACTAGGGCAGGGTTTGTATTTAGTCTATATGCTGGAGCTGTCTTTGTGTGCTGGTTCGTGAGAATGTAAGAACATACGAGTTAGGAGCAGGAGTAGGCCATTCAGCCCCTCGAGCCTGTTCCGTCATTCAATAAGATCATGGCTGATCCAATTCCATTTCACCTTCCTACACAATCCCTGTATCCCTGAATTCCCTTAGTATCCAAAAATCCATCGATTTCAGTCTTGAAGATATTCAACGACTGAGCATCCAAAGTTCTCTGGGGTAGAGAATTCCAAAAGTTCACAACTCTTTGTATCAATTCAGTAAATCATCTTAATATAAAAGCAAAATACTGCAAATTCTGGAAATTTGAAATAAAAACAAAAATTGTTGGAAATACTCAGCAGGTCAGGCAGCATCTGCAGAGAGATAAACAAAGTTAAAGTTTCAGGTCAGTGACCTTTCATCAGAACTGGCAAAGGTTAGAAAAGAATTAGGTTTTAAGCAAGGGGAGGGGAGTGGGGGAGAGAACAAAGGGGAAGGTGTTTGATAGGGCAGGGGGAGATTAAATTGTCCTGGGGCAAAGGCAAAGCATGTGTTAATGCTTGTGGTGAAAGACAAAGCGTTAGTCCAGAGAGAGTGTTAATAGTGGAATAATGAGCAGCTCTGACATGAAAAGCAGGCACATGGTTTAAAAAAAATGAAATATTAAAAAAAGGCCAGTCATGCTGTGAAGTTATTGAACTCAATGTTCAGTCCGCAAGGCTGTAGAGTACCTAATCGAAAGATCAGGTGCTGCTCCTCGAGCTTGCGTTGATGTTCACTGGAGCACTCGAGCAGGCCAAAGTCAGAAATGTTGGCACGAGAGCAGGGGGAGTGTTGAAATGGCAAGCAATCAGAAGCTCAGGGTCATGCTTTCGGGCTGATTGGAGGTGTTCAAAGCGGTCACCCAATCTGCGTTTGGTCTCCCTAATGTAGAGGAGACGGCATTGTGAGCTGCGAATATAGTATACTAAATTGAAAGAAGTACAAGTAAATTGCTGCTTCACCTGAAAGGAGTGTTTGGGGCCTTGGATAGTGAGGGGAGAGGAGGTAAAAGGGCAGATATTACACCTCCTGCGATTGCTGTACAGTAAATCGTCCTGTTTGCTGCTAAGCCTGTTTCATCAGTAAAGACACAATTCGTCATGTCTAGCGCTGTGCCATGGTATCTTAACGGTTTTAATGATCTCTTGCAGGAAACTGGCTCCTCCGTTTAAAAATGCCATCCAATAAATCTGTCTCAGACGCCCCAATTACACAGTTCCAGAATTGCCATATTCTAAAGGATCACAAGTTGCAGAGGTCAGTAATGTGTCCCACCCCCCAGTGCATTTGGAAGGGTTATATATCAAGACAAGTGGTGTGTGGCTAGGAGGTGAGAATAAGCTAGGCCTCAGCTGTGATGCCGGCTGTAGTCGAGAAGCTTATGCAGCGAATTGCTGACAATCTTAAAGGTTGAGAATTAGCATTTGGATGTGTGGCAGAGATTAAACTCAATCATTGCTTCACCGAGAGTGATCAGAACAATGTTACACACAGTTCTGACAGATTTGCATTTATATAGCACCTTTCACACCCTCAGGGCATCCCAAAGTGTTTTACAGCCGATGACATACTTTTGGAATGTAGTGACTGTTGTAATGTAGGAAACGCAGTAGCCAATTTGTGCACAGCAAGATCCCACAAACAGCCATGTGATAATGACCAGATAATGTGATGTTGGTTGAGGGATAAAACATTGGTCAGGACACCGGGGAGAACTGCCCTGCTCTTCCTCGAAATAGTGCGATTGGATCTTTTACATCCACCTGAGGGCAAATGGGGATTTGATATAACGGCACCTCTGACAGTGGCAGCCCCTGGAGTGGGATTTGAACCCACAACCTCCTGACTCGGAGGTGAGAGCTGCCCACTGAGCCCCGGCACCGACAGTAAGAATTATTTGAGCTGGAAGCTTGAGCCAGCTCACGTGATTGAACAGGTCTCCGTTTACGCTCCGACTGTGTCTGTTTTGAAGGGAGGACCTTTGGATCCGTGAGGGGAAGATCCTGAACCCGGAGAAGCTGTTCTTTGATGAGAAAGGTTATGCGGACATTCAGGTTGATTGTAAGGGCAGCATCATTGCCCCAGGGTTCATTGACACACAGATCAATGGTGAGTGAAGACTTTGTGCACTTCTCCATTATGTCCTGCACCCCAGCCTTAATCCTTCGATAGCCCCTCAATGCCTCAAATTGAAAATTCTCAGCCTTGTTTTCAAATCCCCCCCACGGCCTCACCCCTCCCTATCTCTGGTCCCACAACCCTCCAAGATCTCTGCGCTCCTCCAATTCTTGCCAATTGCCCGTTCCCCCACTTCCTTCAGCCAATCAATAGCAAGACTGTCACCACTCCCTCTTAGTGCGCAGAATTCTCACGGATTTTCAGGGGACTCATTTTGCACCAAGAATTATTCCGGTAGCTTTGTGCTGCAAGCCATGGATCGTGTCTGAAGACTGTTGTCTGATGTGTTGATGCCCGGTTTCTAGGAGGATATGGATCTGACTTCTCATTGGCCACAGATGAGCTGAAGTGTGGGGTTTCCATGGTTGCTCGGAAGCTGCTGTCCACTGGAGTAACCTCTTTCTGTCCAACACTTGTGACCTCCCCAGTCTCAATCTACCACCAGGTTCGTCACATCACGTTACATCACACAGACTGTTCCCAGTGAGAGGAGCAAAGTTTGCCTGCGTGCAGGGAGAGATGGACTGGGTTTCTGAATAAATATGGGCCGAAGGGGTTGGGACAAGGAGCTGGGTGGGGGAGGGTGGGGGGAAGAGAGAGTGGGGGAGGAATAGAGGAGGGGGGGGGGAAGAGAGAGTGGGGGAGGAGTAGAGGAGAGAGTGGGGGAGGAGAGAGTGGGGGAGGAGTAGAGGAGAGAGTGGGGGAGGAGAGGGGGGGGAAGTGGAGAGAGGGAGGAGGAAGTGCTAATGGTATTGCTCATAATGTTAACAGTGATGGGTAAAATGTCACAGGAAGTCAGTCAGATCCGTGCAGGAGGTGTGTTATATACAAGGTTTCTAATGTAGTGAGGAAAATAATCAACCTGACCGTCTCATAGAATGATTGTTTCCAAATATTTAGCATTTTTAAAAACCTTTATAACTCTATTCCTTCACAGAATATTCCTCAAATTGAGGTGCAGGCCGGTGGGCCTCAGGGAGCAGGGATTTTGGGTGAGTTTTATGGATTTTCTCTTTGGCTCGCATCTGTCCTGATGCTCGGATAGTGAGATAGCGCTCTGCAACACACAGTCCGCAAGGAACCCGGCAGTGTGAACACACGGTCCCCGGTCCCCAACGTGAACACACGGTCCCCGGTCCCCAGTGTGAACACACGGTCCCCGGTCCCCAACGTGAACACACGGTCCCCGGTCCCCAGCGTGCAGTGCTCCCTCAGTACTGACCCTCCGACAGTGCAGCACTCCCTCAGTACTGACCCTCCGACATTGCGCACTCCCTCAGTACTGACCCTCCGACAGTGCGGTGCTCCCTCAGTACTGACGCTCCGATAGTGCAGTGCTCCCTCAGTACTGACCCTCCGATAGTGCGGTGCTCCCTCAGTACTGCACTGGGAATGCCAGGCTGGATTTTGTGCTCAAGATTCTTGATTGGGACTTTACCCACAACCTTCTGATTCAGAGGTGAGACTGAGGGACAGATCAGGAAGTGAAGGGGCTGTTCTGACAGGACTATTCTCTCTGCAATGTCCAGGTTTACACTTGGAAGGACCCTTCATTAGCAAAGACAAGAAGGGTGCTCACCCGGAGGAGTACCTGCGGTCGTTTGAGAAGCGGGGCTTCCAGGATCTGCTCGATACGTACGGCTCTCTGGACAATATCCGAATTGTCACACTGGCTCCTGAGCTTGACAGAAGTGAAGAGGTTATCAGGGAGCTGGTCAGCCGTGGGATTTGTGTCTCGCTGGGTGAGGATGGAGCAGCCAGAGGCAGCTTTTCACTTTGTTTCCCTTTGCTCGTCTCTTGTCTCCCATGTCTGCTGTTCTGACCGGGGAGAGAGCAGCCGTCAATCCACAGCTCTCACTGCTGTCGTCCTAGGTTTTGTCTTTTTCTCTCTCTTTGTCTGTCCCTCCCTCCCTCCCTCTCTCACTGGATGTATCTTCAATTAGAACACTATTGTCTGACTAACTTGATTGATTGAATTTTTCGAGGAGGTGACTAGATGTGTAGATGAGGGTAAAGCAGTTGATGTAGTCTATATGGAATTCAGTAAGGCTTTTGATGAGGTCTCGCATGGGAGATTGGTTAAGAAGGTAAGAGCCCATGGGATCCAGGGCAATTTGTCAAATTGGATCCAAAATTAGCTTAGTGGCAGGAGGCAGAGGGTGATGGTCGAGGGTTGTTTCTGCGAGTGGAAGCCTGTGACCAGTGGTGTACCACAGGGATCAGTGCAGGGACCCTTGCTGTTTGTAGTGTACATTAATGATTTAGATGTGAATGGAGGAGGTATGATCAGTAAGTTCGCAGGTGACACGAAAATTGATGGTAGTGAGGAGGAAAGCCTTAGATTACAGAACGATATAGTTGGGCTGGTAAAATGGGCAGAGCAGTGGAAAATGGAATTTAATCCTGAAAAGTGTGAGGTGATGCATTTTGGGAGGACTAACAAGGCAAGGGAATATACAATGGATGGTCGGACCCTAGGAAGTACAGAGAGTCAGAGGGACCTTGGTGTACTTGTCCATAGATCACTGGAGGCAGCAACACAGATAGATAAGGTGGTTAGGAAGGCATATGGGATACTTGCCTTTATTAGCTGAGGCATAGAATATAAGAGCAGGGAGGTTATGATGGAGCTGTATAAAACGCTAGTTAGACCACAGCTGGAGTACTATGTACAGTTCTTGTCACCACACCATAGGAAGGATGTGATTGCACTGGAGAGGGTGCAGAGGAGATTCACCAGGATGTTGCCTGGGCTGGAGCATTTCATCCATGAAGAGAGACTGGATAGGCTGGGGTTGTTTTCCTTGGAGCAGAGAAGGCTGAGGGGGGACCTGATTGAGGTATACAAAATTATGAGGGGCATTGATAGGGTAGATAGGAAGAAACTAAGAACTAGGGGGCATAGATTTAGGGTAAGGGGCAGGAGGTTTAGGGGGGATTTAAGGAAGCATTTTTTCACCCAGCGCGTGTTTGGAATCTGAAATACACTGCGTGAAGGGTGGTGGAGGCAGGAACCCTCTTAACATTTAAGAAGTATTTAGACGAGCACTTGAAACGCCATAGTATACAAGGCTACGGGCCAAGAGCTGAAAATGGGATTAGAATAGTTAGGTGCTTGATGGCTGGCACAGACACGATGGGCCGAAGAGCCTGTTTCTGTGCTGTTTTACTCTTTGACTCTGACTCTATGACTATTAATAGGGCCATTGGGGATATCTGTAAATTTGCAGGAACAGGGATTGAAACTTGACCTGTGACCTCCTGAGGCACCATGGATCGAATCGACCCGAGAGGGTAAAGGGCCGGTCACCTTGGGGCAGGTTGTGGGAGGGAGAGTGTGAGCTGTGGGTTAGGATGATGAGTTCTCTGTCCCTGTCTCTCTCTCTCTCTCTCTCCGACACTCTCTCTCCGACACTTGCTCTGTGTGTCTCTCTCTCTCTCCCCAACTCGCTCGCTCGCTCTCTCTCCGACCTCCCTCTCTCTCCGACGCTCGCTCGCGCTCTCTCTGACGCTCTCTCTCTGACACTCTCTCTCTCTCTCTCTCTCTATTTCAGACGCTCTCTCTCTCAGACGTGCTCTCACTCCCTGACGCGCTCTCTCCCCAACGCGCTCCCTCTCTCTCTGACGCTCTCTCTCTCTCTCTCCGACGCGCTCGCTCTCTTTCTCTCCGCTCGCTCTCTCTCTCCGACACTCTCTCTCTCTCTCTCCGATGCTGTCTCTTTCTCTCTCTCCGACTCCCTCTCTTTCTCTCTCTCCGACGCTCTCTCTCTCTGATGCGCTCGCTCTCTTTCTCTCCGCTCGCGCTCTCTCTTTCTCCGGCGCTCGCTCTCTCTCAGCGCTCGCTGTCTCTCTCCGATGCTCTCTCCGAGGCTGTCTCTGACGCTCTCTCCTACGCGCTCTCTCTCTCCGAATCTCCCTCTCCGACACTCTCTGGCACTCACTCTCTGACGTTCTCTCCGCCGCGCTCTCTCTCCGCCGCGCTCTCTCTCCGCCGCGCTCTCTCTCCGCCGCGCTCTCTCTCCGCCGCGCTCTCTCTCCGCCGCACTCTCGCTCTCCGCTCTGATGCTCTCTCTCTCTCTGAGCTCCCTCTCTCTCCGACGCTCTCTCTCTGTCCGATGCGTTCTCTCTCTCTCTGTCCGACAATCTCTCTCTCTCTCTCTCCCCGCTCTCTCTCTCTCTCCGCTCTCTCTGTCTCTCTCTCTCCGCTCTCTCTGTCTCTGACCCTCTCTCTCTCTCTCTCCGACGCGCTCTCTCTCTCTCCGACGCGCTCTCTCTCTCTCCGACGCGCTCTCTCTCTCTCCGACGCGCTCTCTCTCTCTCCGACGCGCTCTCTCTCTCTCCGACGCGCTCTCTCTCTCTCCGACGCGCTCTCTCTCTCTCCGACGCGCTCTCTCTCTCCGACGCGCTCTCTCTCTCTCCGACGCGCTCTCTCTCTCTCCGACGCGCTCTCTCTCTCTCCGACGCGCTCTCTCTCTCTCCGACGCGCTCTCTCTCTCTCCGACGCGCTCTCTCTCTCTCCGACGCGCTCTCTCTCTCTCCGACGCGCTCTTTCTCTCTCCGACGCGCTCTTTCTCTCTCCGACGCGCTCTTTCTCTCTCCGACGCGCGCTCTCTCTCTCCGACGCGCGCTCTCTCTCTCTGACGCGCGCTCTCTCTCTCCGACGCGCGCTCTCTCTCTCCGACGCGCTCTCTCTCTCTCCGACGCGCTCTCTCTCTCTCCGACGCGCTCTCTCTCTCTCCGACGCGCTCTCTCTCTCTCCGACGCGCTCTCTCTCTCTCCGACGCGCTCTTTCTCTCTCCGACGCGCTCTCTCTCTCTCCGACGCACTCTCTCTCTCTCTCCGCTCTCTCTCTCTCTCTCTCCACTGTCTCTCTTTGTCGCTCTCTCTCCGACGCTCGCTTTCTCTCTCTCCGACGCGCTCCGTCTCTCTGACACTCTTTCTCTCTCCCTCTCTCCGACGCTCTCCCTCTCTCCGACGCTCTCCCTCTCTCCGATGCTCTCTCTCTCTCCGACGCGCTCCCTCTCTCTGACACTCTCTCTCCGACGCTCTCTCTCTCTCTCCCCGATGCTCTCTCTTTCTTTCTCTCTGATGCACTTTTTCTCTCTCCCCGCTCTCTTTCTCTCTCTCTGTCTCTCACTCTCTCCGCTCTCTCTCTGTCCGATGCTCTCTTTCTCTCGACTCTCTCTCTCTCTCTCTCCAACGCACTCCCTCTCTCTCCGACACGCTACCTCTCTCTGACACTCTCTCTCTCTCTCTGCTCTCTCTCTCTCTCTGCTCTATCTCCGACGCGTTCTCTATCTCCGACGCGTTCTCTATCTCCGACGCGTTCTCTATCTCCGACGCGTTCTCTATCTCCGACGCGTTCTCTATCTCCGACGCGTTCTCTATCTCCGACGCGTTCTCTATCTCCGACGCGTTCTCTATCTCCGACGCGCTCTCTCTCTCACGCTCGCTCTCTCTCTCTCCAACGCTCGCTCTCTCTCTCTGACATTCTCTCTCTCTCTCCACTCTCTCTCTCTCCCCGACACACTCACTATCTCCAACACACTCTCTCTCTCTCCGACGCGCTCTCTCTCTCCGACACGCGCTCTCTCTCTGACGCTCTGTCTCTCTCTCTCTCTGACGCTCTGTCTCTCTCTCTCTCTGACGCTCTGTCTCTCTCTCTCCGACGCGCTCGCTCTCTCTCCGCTCTCTCTCTCCGCTCTCTCTCTCTCTCCGCTCTCTCTCTCTCTCCGCTCTCTCTCTCTCTCTCTGCTCTCTCTCCATCCGGCGCACTCTCTCTCTCCGACGCACTCTCTCTCTCCGTCGCTCTCTCGCTGTCTGACGTGCTCTCTCTCCGATGCTCTCTCTGTCTGACGCTCGCTCTCTCCGACGCTCTCTCTCTCCGTCTCCGACGCGCTATCTCTCTCCAACGCACTCTCTCTCTCCGTCGCTCTCGCTGTCCGACGTGCTCTCTCTGACGCTCGCTCTCTCCGACGCGCTCTCTCTCTCTCCGACTCTCTCCAACCCTCTCTCATAGAGGGAAGAATCTGTAGGAGGTTTGATTTAGTTTGAGGATTTATTTTCTGACCAATATAAAAGGTATTCTCTTTCATTAAACCTCTGCAGGACATTCTGTTGCCAATCTCTCTCAGGCTGAAGCAGCAGTGCAACATGGAGCTACCTTCATCACCCACCTCTTCAATGCCATGTTGCCTGTGAGTACAGATCCCCTGTAAACGCTCAGTGCAAACTGGGAGGGAGTTGGCCGGAGAGGCTCAGTGAGTCTCATCTCTGAATCAGAAGGTTGTGGGTTCAAGACCCACTCGAGAGACTCGAGCATTAATTCCCAGCGGACACTCTCAATGCAGTACTGAGTGAGTGCTGCACTGTTGGAGGGTCGGTAATGAGTGAGTGCTGCACTGTCGGAGGGTTAGTACTGAGGGAGTGCTGCACTGTCGGAGGGTCAGTACTGAGGGAGTGCTGCACTGTCGGAGGGTCAGTACTGAGGGAGTGCTGCACTGTCGGAGGGTCAGTACTGAGGGAGTGCTGCACTGTCGGAGGGTCAGTACTGAGTGAGTGCTGCACTGTCGGAGGGTTAGTACTGAGTGAGTGCTGCACTGTCGGAGGGTTAGTACTGAGTGAGTGCTGCACTGTCGGAGGGTTAGTACTGAGGGAGTGCTGCACTGTCGGAGGGTTAGTACTGAGGGAGTGCTGCACTGTCGGAGGGTCAGTACTGAGGGAGTGCTGCACTGTCGGAGGGTCAGTACTGAGGGAGTGCTGCACTGTCGGAGAGTCAGTACTGAGGGAGTGCTGCACTGTCGGAGGGTCAGTACTGAGGGAGTGCTGCACTGTCGGAGGGTCAGTACTGAGGGAGTGCTGCACTGTCGGAGGGTCAGTACTGAGGGAGTGCCGCACTGTCGGAGGGTCAGTACTGAGGGAGTCCTGCACTGTCGGAGGGTCAGTACTGAGGGAGTCCTGCACTGTCGGAGGGTCAGTACTGAGGGAGTGCTGCACTGTCGGAGGGTCAGGAATGAGGGAGTGCTGCACTGTCGGAGGGTCAGTACTGAGGGTGTGCTGCACTGTCGGAGGGTTAGTCCTGAGGGAGCGCCACAGTGTCGGAGGGTCAGTACTGAGGGAGCGCCACAGTGTCGGAGGGTCAGTACTGAGGGAGTCCTGCACTGTCGGGGGGTCAGTACTGAGGGAGTCCTGCACTGTCGGAGGGTCAGTACTGAGGGTGTGCTGCACTGTTGGAGGGTTAGTACTGTGGGAGGGTCAGTACTGAGGGAGTGCTGCACTGTCGGAGGGTCAGTACTGAGGGAGTCCTGCACTGTTGGAGGGTCAGTACTGAGGGAGTCCTGCACTGTTGGAGGGTCAGTACTAAGGGAGTCCTGCACTGTCGGAGGGTCAGTACTGAGGGAGTCCTGCACTGTCGGTCAGTACTGAGGGAGTCCTGCACTGTCGGAGGGTCAGTACTGAGGGTGTGCTGCACTGTTGGAGGGTTAGTACTGAGGGAGCGCCACACTGTCGGAGGGTCAGTACTGAGGGAGTCCTGCACTGTCGGAGGGTCAGTACTGAGGGAGTGCTGCACTGTCGGGTCAGGAGTGAGGGTGTGCCGCACTGTCGGAGGGTCAGTACTGAGGGAGTGCTGTACTGTGGGAGGGTCAGTACTGAGTGAGTGCTGTACTGTCGGAGGGTCAGGAATGAGGGTGTGCTGCACTGTCGGAGGGTCAGTACTGAGGGAGTCCTGCACTGTCGGAGGGTCAGTACTGAGTGAGTGCTGCACTGTCGGAGGGTCTGCACTGAGGGAGTGCTGCACTGTCGGAGGGTCAGGAGTGAGGGTGTGCTGCACTGTCGGAGGGTCAGTACTGAGTGAGTGCTGTACTGTCGGAGGGTCAGGAATGAGGGTGTGCTGCACTGTCGGAGGGTCAGTACTGAGGGAGTCCTGCACTGTCGGAGGGTCAGTACTGAGTGAGTGCTGCACTGTCGGAGGGTCTGCACTGAGGGAGTGCTGCACTGTCGGAGGGTCAGGAGTGAGGGTGTGCTGCACTGTCGGAGGGTCAGTACTGAGTGAGTGCTGCACTGTCGGAGGGTCTGCACTGAGGGAGTGCTGCACTGTCGGAGGGTCAGGAGTGAGGGTGTGCTGCACTGTCGGAGGGTCAGTACTGAGTGAGTGCTGCACTGTCGGAGGGTCAGGAGTGAGGGTGTGCTGCACTGTCGGAGGGTCAGTACTGAGTGAGTGCTGCACTGTCGGAGGGTCTGCACTGAGGGAGCTACATCTTTCGGATCAATGTAAAATATCCCCTGGCAGTAGTTTGAAGAAGAGTAGGGGAGTTCCCCCCAGTTTCCTGGTCACTATTTATCCCTCAATCATTACTGAAACAGATTATCTGGTCATTATCACATTGCTGTTTGTGGGATCTTGCTGTGTACAAAATGGCTGCTGTGTTTCCTACATTACGACAGTGACTACACTTCATAAAGCTCTTGGCGAGGCCTGTGATTGTGAAAAGTGCGATATAAATGCAAGTCTTTTTTAAATTCTCCTCTGCTCCTATTGGTTGCTTTCCGTGGTAACCTGGGATTATTGTTCCCAGGCCGGTGACTATTGGGCTGAGGATTTAACTTACTGATGAACGATGTCTCTGCCACTTCGTGGGGATTTAAATGTTGCTGAGAATTCCTTCAAGCAGTGAAAGTAAAAGAAAGCCTTTCACAACCGCAGGTCATCCCAAAGTGCTTTGCAGCCAATGAAGTCGTTTCTGAAGTGTAGTTACTGTTGCAGTGCAGGAAACGAAGCAGCCAATTTGCGCACAGCAAGATCCCACAAGCAGCAAAGTAATGAATAGTGGGCAGGGCACAGGGAGGTTTGCACCGTTGGATGTATTCATTGCCGGAGTCGCATTCCACAAGGTCAGGACATGTATCCTGGGAAGGGGAGGGTGTTTGTGGCCCGGATTGTGTACCGGTCAGTATAATGCCCTCTGAAATCCCTCCCTGCCCTGGAAACGGAATTCTGTGGGGGATTAAGCGGTTGGCTCTCTTTCTCCGAGTGTAACTTGTTGTTTTCTGTGAGCTGTAACCCAGGTGGTTTTATACCTCCACCTCCGTTCCCCCAGTTTCACCACAGGGACCCGGGAATCGTGGGTCTGCTGACCAGCAATCAGATTCCGGCCGGACAGTCCGTTTTCTATGGAATGATTGCCGATGGGATCCACACCAATCCTGCAGCGCTGAGGATCGCTTACCGAGCGCACCCCAAAGGTAACATTTCACGAAGCGATTGCCCCCTCACTCCTGTATCACTAACTGAGGCTAATGTCACTCTGTGTTCCAATCAGTAGCTGGTAATGGAGGAGCAACGGAGATTCTCATTCCGCGTCATTCCATGCCCCAAGTCCAGCTCCGCATTACACAGTTCATGATCGCGACGCGGAGCTTTTGTCACATGACCTCCTGCCTCCAAAGCTGCCATTGGCCACTTGACGCCCATCCTCGCCAACCCCAACCCCTCTTCCCATTGGTCACTAGCCTCACGGAAACTCACTTCCAAGGCCACTTGGAAAGTGAACAGACTCGGTTTCCCAGAGGGGTGATTTTTTTTTTTGACTGTCAATCAAACAGAATCTTTCCCCCCATCTCCAACATTGTTGTAACTTATAAAAATGTGCAAAGGAAATGGATTAAAATGCCATTTTTTAACGTCGCGATGATTTCTCTCCCGGATCCTGGAGAATAATCTCCGATTCCTGCCAACTCCAGTCAAATCCTGGATTGTTGGCAACCTTATTGGGAGACGCTGTCTAGCCGGGTCTGAAGGGGACAGTCTGGGAGAAGGTGTCTAGCCGGTTCCGGAGCGGTCAGTTGGGGAGAAGGTGTCTAGCCGGTACCGGAGGGGTCAGTTGGGGAGAAGGTGTCTAGCCGGTTCCGGAGCGGTCAGTTGGGGAGAAGGTGTCTCGCCGGCTCCGGAGGGGTCAGTTGGGGAGAAGGTGTCTAGCCGGTTCCGGAGCGGTCAGTTGGGGAGAAGGTGTCTAGCCGGTTCCGGAGGGGTCAGTCTGGGAGATGGTGTCTAGCTGGTTCCAGAGGGGTCAGTCTGGGAGATGGTGTCCAGCCGGTTCCGGAGGGGTCAGTCTGGGAGATGGTGTCTAGCCGGTTCCGGAGGGGTCAGTCTGGGAGATGGTGTCCAGCTGGTTCCGGAGGGGTCAGTCTGGGAGATGGTGTCTAGCCGGTTCCAGAGGGGTCAGTCTGGGAGATGGTGTCTAGCCGGTTCCGGAGGGGTCAGTCTGGGAGATGGTGTCTAGCCGGTTCCGGAGGGGTCAGTCTGGGAGATGGTGTCTAGCCGGTTCTGGAGGGGTCAGTCTGGGAGATGGTGTCTAGCCGGTTCCGGAGGGGTCAGTCTGGGAGATGGTGTCTAGCCGGTTCCGGAGGGGTCAGTCTGGGAGATGGTGTCTAGCCGGTTCCGGAGGGGTCAGTCTGGGAGATGGTGTCTAGCCGGTTCCGGAGGGGTCAGTCTGGGAGATGGTGTCTAGCCGGTTCCGGAGGGGTCAGTCTGGGAGATGGTGTCTAGCCGGTTCCGGCAGGGGTCAGTTTGGGAGATGGTGTCTAGCCGGTTCCGGAGGGGTCAGTCTGGGAGATGGTGTCTAGCCGGTTCCGGCAGGGGTCAGTCTGGGAGATGGTGTCTAGCCGGTTCCGGAGGGGTCAGTCTGGGAGATGGTGTCTAGCCGGTTCCGGCAGGGGTCAGTCTGGGAGATGGTGTCTAGCCGGTTCCGGCAGGGGTCAGTCTGGGAGATGGTGTCTAGCCGGTTCTGGCAGGGGTCCGTCTGGGAGATGGTGTCTAGCCGGTTCCAGCAGGAGTCAGTCTGGAAGCACTGCTGTTCACTCTGTCTCTCAGGCAGTGTCTGAGCCTGTCAGTGACTCCACCCC